>NC_050571.1:33271316-33273816 GCF_013265735.2 Oncorhynchus mykiss | reverse complement strand
TCCCACCAGCCTCCACTGCTTTCTACTGTACCTTTTATTTTGTGTCTTTCACTCTCTCTCCACCCTCCCTTTCCATCTTTCACTCTCTCCACCCTCCCTTTCCATCTTTCACTCTCTCTCCATCCTCCCTTTCCATCTTTCACTCCCTCTCTCTCCATCCTCCCTTTCCATCTTTCACTCCCTCTCCTTCCTCCCTTTCCATCTTTCACTCCCTCCCTCTCCATCCTCCCTTTCCATCTTTCACTCCCTCCCTCTCCATCCTCCCTCTCAGTCTTTCACTCCCTCTCTCTCCATCCTCCCTTTCCATCTTTCACTCCCTCCCTCTCCATCCTCCCTCTCAGTCTTTCACTCCCTCTCTCTCCATCCTCCCTCTCAGTCTTTCACTCCCTCTCCTTCCTCCCTTTCCATCTTTCACTCCCTCCCTCTCCATCCTCCCTTTCCATCTTTCACTCCCTCCCTCTCCATCCTCCCTCTCAGTCTTTCACTCCCTCTCTCTCATCCTCCCTTTCCATCTTTCACTCCCTCCCTCTCCATCCTCCCTCTCAGTCTTTCACTCCCTCTCTCTCCATCCTCCCTCTCAGTCTTTCACTCCCTCTCTCTCCATCCTCCCTCTCCATCTTTCACTCCCTCCCTCTCCATCCTCCCTCTCAGTCTTTCACTCCCTCTCTCTCCATCCTCCCTTTCTATCTTTCACTCCCTCTCTCTCCATCCTCCCTTTCCATCTTTCACTCACCCCCTCTCCATCCTCCCTCTCAGTCTTTCACTCCCTCTCTCTCCATCCTCCCTTTCCATCTTTCACTCACTCCCTCTCCATCCTCCCTCCCAGTCTTTCACTCCCTCTCCACCCTCCCTCTCCGTCTTTCACTCCCTCGCTCTCTATCCTCCCTCTGTCGTTCACTCCCTCTCCACCCTCCCTCTCAGTCTTTCACTCCCTCTCCACCCTCCCTCTCCGTCTTTCACTCCCTCTCTCTCCATCCTCCCTCTGTCGTTCACTCCCTCTCCACCCTCCCTCTCAGTCTTTCACTCCCTCTCCACCCTCCCTCTCAGTCTTTCACTCCCTCTCCATCCTCCCTCTCATTCTTTCACTCCCTCTCCACCCTCCCTCTCAGTCTTTCACTCCCTCTCCATCCTCCCTCTCAGTCTTTCACTCCCTCTCCATCCTCCCTCTGTCTTTCACTCCCTCCCTCTCCATCCTCCCTCTCAGTCTTTCACTCCCTCTCCATCCTCCCTCTCAGTCTTTCACTCCCTCTCCTTCCTCCCTTTTCTACTCTTTCTCTTTCTCAATTTCTGATAGACAGGTTGAGTTACTGGATACTAGTGTCAGTATCTAAGACCTGATCAGAACACAATAGCTCAACATAATTACCGGCTCCTACACGCATATCGCCATAGTGACCAGAGTCTTACTTCCAGTCAAGGATTAGAGTAATGTTGCATGACGCATGTCTACCTGAGTCTGTCACAGTGTGTGTGTGTGTGTGTGTGTGTGTGTGTGTGTGTGTGTGTGTGTGTGTGTGTGTGTGTGTGGGATACCTGATTGAGATCAGATCATGTTGAGAAGACACAGAACCAGAAACCCCAATAGTCACATGATTAACTGACACTATCAATACTTAAATAACAACTAGATAGATAATCAGTCTTGGGCGTTGGTTGTATCAGTGATTAGTCCCCAAATCCAATTTGATTTGTCACGTGCGTTGTAAACAACAGGTATAGACTAACAGTGAAATGGTTACTCACAGGTCCTTTCCCAACAAATGCAGAGTGAAATATAAAAAATATCATGAAAATAGAAATAGTGACACGAGGAATAATACACAGTGAATAATGAATAACAGTAATCCTGGGATTTAGCCCTGGGCCTAGACCTGATTAACCCTCAGTACTAGACCCAACCTCTTAGGCAATAACTCTATCATGTCTAGGAGATAGATGCAGTTACTGGTCCTTCTGCAACCACTGGTCTCTGTCCAATGAGAGCGACTCATCACTTGAACCGGGACCAAATGATGTTTACTAACTAGGCCGGCTAAGAGTTTGAATGAAGCACCATATTGGCATAATCTTTGATGTGTGTGTGTGTGGGGGGGGGGTATATAAATAGCATTCTTAGCAGGATATATTCCATGAACACTTAAAGATGAGGGGATTACCAGCTTTAATTTGGCTTTAAATTCTGCCAAATACTTAAGGGATAAGGGCTGTCCAATATTTTGGACAGAAGCTGCCCTCTAGTGGTAATAAACTGACACTGCAGCATAGAACTGACCTCAATATGCCCCTGACTAGGCACCCTCACTGCTCACGTAGAAATACATTTGATTGACTGGTACCTTTAATTGCAATTAGAGTTAGTGTGTCAGCGCAAAAATCAAAAAAAAAAAAAGCAATACCTCCATACGAGACATATACTTGTTAGAGTTAGACACTAGTACTTGCTGAGGATTTATCCAAAATGTTCACTTGGTCTAAAGCCCAAATCTGTCCCCAAAAGTAC
>NC_050571.1:33013816-33266316 GCF_013265735.2 Oncorhynchus mykiss | reverse complement strand
ATGGAAAGAGCTGGTGTTCCTAATGTTTTGTACACTCAGAGCAGATCATATACAGGGAGACTCCAAGAAGAACATCTGTGGTAAAGACTGTAAAGAAAAATAGAACTACAGGGATTTTCTCTTCCTATACTGTACCACACCGGAACAGACACCACCTACAGTGTGTGTGTGGTTGCACCGACAATGCACATTATGTGTGCACTCATACTAAACCTCCCAAATCTCCTAATCTCCAGCTGTTGCCAGGGGCAACCCTCCCTATGGTGATTTACGTTGACGTAAAAGTATTTTTTTACCCGTTCCATAACACAAACAGATGTCTCTCACAATGTCATCTGTATACAATTAGATTCAGATATATCCCATCCTTTTCGACGTAATGTACCAGATAGATATCGTATTTAGTCTGACTTTGCAGAGCATCCTGGTTTACTCTTTCTACTAATGTGTGTCTACTGGCCCGCTGCAAATCACATGTACGGCCCTGCCTTAAAAAGTCTTCTCAAACGGCAGACCTTCTGCCTCTCTACCCCGGCTTTCCTCTCATCCTCCTGCTGCCTTTTGGCCAATTGGCTCCCATTGTCTTTGTGATTGAAGTGCGTTGTGCATTTCAGGATATCAGTGGTTGGACATTTGTGCTTTTGTCGACCTTTAGATTTTCATCTGTGCATTTGACTGCGGTGTTTGTGTCAACGTAGAGGCATGCGGCGAACGTTGGTCTGATCGTGGGTACGTGTGTAAACAGATTGTGTTGTTGTCATAAGTCTTGAGTGTTTGTGATGTACATGTGTGAGTGTGTGGTGTGGTGTGTGTGTGTGTGTGTGTTCATGTGCAACTACCAGTCTGCTTATGTGTGTCCCTCTGCTACCTCCGACAGGACAGGGACCTACGACCTGAGGAGATTGAAGGTAGATTACACCCCTCTATCTGACATAGTCATAATCATAAACCACTACACGTGTTTCAGTGTAGATGATCCAATTCTTACCCTGTGTGTGCGCTTGTATGTCTGTGCCTGTGTGCGCGCGCAGAGCTCCGCGAGGCGTTTCTGGAGTTTGATAAGAAGAAGAATGGCTACATCAGCTACAAGGACCTAGGAGAGTGCATGAGGACCATGGGCTACATGCCCACAGAGATGGAGCTCATCGAGCTGGGCCAGTCCATCTGTGAGTCTGACGTCATCATCAACATGAGACGGGGGAAACGCCACAGAATCATAGAATATCTGAAACTCTAGAGTGGTGATATTACAACGAATGATGGACCCAGGAAGCACGGAGTCAGTAAAGAAAGACATTAGCCGTATCCATAATGTAACTGTGAGAAATAGTAGTCGTGTTCCCGAGGGCTCCCGAGTGGCGCAGCGGTCTAAGGCACTGCATCTCAGTGCCAGAGGCGTCACTACTGTACCTGGTTCGAATCCAGGCTGTATCACATCCGACTGTGATTGGGAGTCCCATAGGGCGGCGCACAATTGGCCCAGCGTCGTCCAGGTTTGGCCGGGGTAGGCCGTCATTGTAAATAAGAATTTGTTTTTAACTGACTTGCCAAGTTAAATAAAAGTTTAAGAAATGTAAAAGAAATGTAAAAAAAATATATATACCTATTTTTTTTTCTTCTGGTCTGTAGGTGGGGGCAAACTAGACTTTGAGGACTTTGTGGAGCTGATGGGCCCAAAGATGCTGGCAGAGACAGCAGATATGATCGGAGTGAAAGAACTACGAGACGCATTCAAGGAGGTCAGTCTTTCTCTCTCAGATTGTGTGGGCTCAAAGCTGACAGAAATGGTTGCGGTCTCACTCAATGTGAGTAACTGTCACTATATCCCCTCTCCTCTCTCCCTTTCTCTGTCTCTCTCTGTCTCTCTCTCTCTCTCTCTGTCTCTCTTTCTTTGTTTTTCTGTCCCTTTCTCTGTCTCTCTGTCTCTCTGTCTCTGTCTCTCTCTCTCCCTCTCTCAGTTCGATACTAACGGTGATGGTCAGATCAGTATAACGGAGCTTAGGGAGGCCATGAAGAAACTGATGGGAGAACAGCTGACAAACAGAGAGATTGATGAGATCCTCCGGGATGTGGACCTCAACGGGGATGGACTGGTCAACTTTGAGGGTGTGTGTGGGTTGATTCTTCTATCCTTGTGGGGACCTAAAATCCCCATATGCGTGAGTGTGCGTGTATGCGTGTATGCGCGTGTGTGTGTGTGTGTGTGTGTGTGTGCTTGCGTGTGTGTGTGTGTGTGTGTTTGTGTGCTTGCGTGTGTGTGTGTGTGTGTGTGCGTGTGTGAAGTTTCAGTACTGAGTTATGTTTGTCAGAAACAGTGGCTTCAGCTTTTCTGTTGGTTTGTGTATAGGATAATACTTTTTCCTTTTCCTCTCTCTGTCACGTTCTCTCTCTTTTCACAGAATTTGTTCGAATGATGTCACGCTGAGATAAACAGACGGAGTCGTTGTGCAACAACTGGAAAAGGGACCACTGCATTTGTAGTGAACATTCTTGCACCATGCTAGTGACTGAGCATCGATTCTAAAACGTTATTTTTGTTAAGCAGCACTTATAACGTTCATTTTGTTAAGCAGCACTTATAACGTTATTTTTGTTAAGCAGCACTTATAACGTTCATTTTGTTAAGCAGCACTTATAACGTTCATTTTGTTAAGCAGCACTTATAACGTTATTTTTGTTAAGCAGCACTTATAACGTTATTTTTGTTAAGCAGCACTTATAACGTTATTTTTGTTAAGCAGCACTTATAACGTTCATTTTGTTAATTAAGCAGCACTTACAACGTTATTTTTGTTAATTAAGCAGCACTTACAACGTTAATTTTGTTAAGCAGCACTTACAGTAAATTGAGTGAAATCCTAAGGTAGTTCTACAAATCTTATAACTCAAGATGTGACAAACGTGCATAACGGTGACAGGGTTCAGATATTACGTCATTGTTTCAGCACTATCCACTCGGTAGTGGTGCGTGGTTAAAATCACCGGGGAAGCCAAGCCAGGGGGGAAAAAAGCCATATTACAGCCTATGTTTTGTGATAATTGCGTTGGTTGCTCAATAACCTGTTATTTATATGCCTTCCCACCATGATATATAGGCAGAGACAATATAGGCCTAAGGCTTAGTTTAATACAGTGACAACAGTTTACAGTTTAATACAGTGACAACTAAAAGATTTCTAAAAGATTTAAAAAACAAGATTTCAAAAACAAGAAACGCCAATGCCATCCTCCTCTCTCATGTTGCCTAAACGGTCTATGACTCTGTACACTCTTTTAGTTTTTGTTGTCCTAGGCTACCTGGCTAAAATTCTTGCTCGCTAGCCTAACTTCCGTTCATAGGCAATGTTGCGCCAGGCCAACTAGTTAACGTTGGCCTACTACATCTAGCTACATATTGAACTTCCTATCAGACCAGGCGCACAATGTATGAATTTATGGTTGGATCTGGATCACTGTTATAATCATTTTTTGGTACACCAGGACCATTCACAGTTGAGCTCGTTTATCTCAACGCTGATTGGTTATAATTTATCTTTAAATATGTATCAAGGGAGGCCAAATGCTTGCTGGCTTCCCTTGCGTTCAATGCTACAGGCGGCAACAATGTCATACTCTTTTTGACCAGACAGCATCAGCTGGGCTACACCTACTAAGAAAGAGGGGGCGCTGTTTCACTCTCTCAGATGCTTTTCGTGAGATTCATTCAGCCTCTTCCGAATTGAAGGAAAATTCTGAAACACAGAGAGACAAAAGACGTAAAATGTTTAAGTGTAAGTGTTTTGGGGAAGCCTGGCTTCCCTTGGCATCCATGAGTACACACCACTCTGTCAACTGAGTTTTTTTTAACTACCGCGCTTGATATGGTTCAATTAATCAATAAATCAGCACAAATTTTTGTTTTTTCAAATTGCCGATGTCTTGATGCAAGGATTGAGATCATGTATAGTATGCTCTGCTCACAACAAAAAATGACAGAGAGCAATGTACAATACGGCAAATGTAGCAAAATGAGGAACGTGTGGTACTGTAAGTGCATGGGGGTCGCCATCTTTATACACCTCCGCTATAGGAATGAACATTGTTCTGTTGTAACATATCAAAATCCTAACGCATGGCTGTTATTATTATGTCTTATCTTTTAACAGTTCATTTTTTTTAGAAGTGAACATTTTTACTCTGTTTGTATGCGTGTTCAAGGGTTTAACCTTGTTTGTAAAATGTGATGGGTTTTTTTCAAATAAAAAAATACTCTTTGTTGTTTCTATTGCTGTTTATATGTTCTCTCAAATGTAATTATTTATATGACAGTTTCTGACTAATTCATTTATTGATGATCATTTTATCAAATGAGACACAATGTAAGACTAGGGGTGGCAGGTAGCCTAGTGGTTAGAGCGTTGGACTAGTAACTGAAAGGTTGCAAGATCGAATCCCCGAGCTGACAAGGTAAAAAATCTGTCGTTCTGCCCCTGAACGAGGCAGTTAACCCACTGAAGTAATTGAAAATAAGAATTTGTTCTTAACTGACTTGCCTGGTTAAAAAGACAAAGGGGGACAGGATTCTAGATTGTGATCCTTCATCTCTATGATAGATTCACTTTCTATGGCACCTCTTCTGTTCAAGGCAAATGAGCACATAGTGGGTGGGAAAAGATCAGTTTCAACCAACTCGACTAAGCAATTTTATGAACTTCTAAACATGACAATCAGAAAGTATTCACACAATATTTGCTGATTATTCTTTTCAAAATTATTGAAGCTCTGTCAATTTGTTTTTTGATCATTGCTAGACAGCCATTTTCAAGTTTTGCATAGATTTTCAAGCATTTTTTAGTCAAAACTGTATCTTGGCCATTCAGGAAAATTCACTGTCTTTATGGTAAGTAACTCCAGTGTATATTTCGCCTTGTGTTTTAGGCTATTGTCCTGCTGAAAGGTGAATTTATCTTCTAGTGTCTGGTGGAAAGCACACTGAACCAGGTTTTCCTCTAGGATTTTGCCTGTGCTTAGCTCCATTCCGTTAATTTTTTTATCCTGAAAAACTCACCAGTCCTTAACAACTACAAGCATACACATAACATGATGCAGCCACTACTATGTTTGAAAATCTGGAGAGTGGCACACAGTAATGTGTTGTATTGGATTTGTCCCAAACATAACACTTTGTATTCAGGATGTTTCCTTCTTTTCACTCTGTCAATTAGGTTATTATTGTGGAGTAACTACAATATTGTTGATAAATCCTCAGTTTTCCCATATCACAGCCATTATACTCTATAACTGTTTTAAAATCACCATTGGCCTGAGAAGTTTCCTTCCTCTCCGACAACTGAGTTAGGAAGCACGCCTGTATCTTTGTAGTGACTGGGTGTATTGACACACCATCCAAAGTGTAATGAATAACTGCACCATGGGTCTAATGGTGCCAGAGGGGATGGCTGCTGCTTTATTGGCTCTTAACCAACCGTGCTATTTTGTTCGTTTTTTTTGCATTGTTTGTAACTTATTTTGTACATAATGTTGCTGCTAACTTCTCTTATGACCGAAAATAGCTTCTGGACATCAGAACAGCGATTACTCACCTCGAATTGGACAAAGAATCTTTCGTTAATGAGTTGGACAGGAAGGATATACTCCAAACACCAGAACAAACAGTCCTTCATCCCAGTCATTTTCTGGAGAAAGAAAGGGAGATTTCACAGAAAGAGATCAGGGTGCCTTGTGGGGATCAGGCGACAAGTGGTTAATCTGCCTTTGCCATTCGTACTGTTAGCTAACGTTCAATCGCTGGGAAATAAATGGGACGAACCGAAAGCACGTATATCCTACCAACGGGACATTAAAAACTGTAATATCTTGTGTTTCACCGAGTTGTGGCAGAATGATCACATTAATAACATACAGCTGGCGGGTTATACACTCCATCGGCAGGATAGAACAGCAGCCTCTAGTAAGACACAAGGCGGGGGCCTATGCATATTTGTAAACAACAGCTGTTGCACGATATCTAAGGCAGTTTTGAGGTTTTGCTTCGGTGAGGTAGAGTATCTCATGATAAGCTGTAGACCACACTATCTACCTAGAGAGTTTTCATCTGTATTTTTCGTAGCTGTCTACATACCACCACAGACCAATGCTGGCACTAAAACCACACTCATAAGCAAACAGGAAAGTCCATGCCCTGATGAATTGAGGTTGTTCTGAGGGCAAACGGTGGGAGTACAACCCAATATTGGTAAGGTGTTCCTAATGTTTGGTATACTCATTGTTTATCGGCTTGTGTTTTGAATTATTCATCACCTTAGAAAGCCCTGTCCATTTTGTTGTGTTTGTCTTTGAAACAACATCCATAAAAAAACATGTTTTCCACTCAGTTTCAACCTGTTGTCCCACGTCATTAGCAACCTGACAGTCGTTAGCAAGTTGGGTACTGAACACATACCCAGAGTGCATAAAAGGAGACTACCATGACTCAACGGTCACGTGGAATTTGACTGCGGTCATAACTCATGACTACCGGTGTAGCGGTAATATGATCACCACAACAGCCCTACTCCAGACTATAACTCCAAAACCAGTTGTAGTTGTACAGGCTAAATAATCCTTTAAATCATTCTGGCATCTGGGAAATTAAGCCAGCGTGGGGTTTAAGACAAAAAACCCCGTGTAGATGACCACAGGATGAACCCAGAGTGGCTTATGATGCCCCTTGGTCTGCATGGGAGGAGTGGAACCAGCCATGACTAAGCATTCTTAGTGTCAGCTATATAAAGAACTCTGTATTTTTGTAAAGGTTAGGCTGCTCAGCCCAACAGTCTGTTGGGTTAACTAGTCTCATTATTGCAATAATGATATTAAATAAAGATGATTGTCCAGGTCTCACTCAGTAAGAATTTCCACTGCATTTTTGTCAATGGGGAGGTGATCTGCAACTTCACCTGTTGACCGCTCCTGAAGATCCAAGGGAGGGGCTGGGTTACGACAGAGCCTGGGCGCGAACCCAGAGTCTCTGATGGCACAGCTGGCGCTGTAGTACAGCACCCTTAACCACTGCGCCACCCAGGAGGCCATAATTAGGCAATATTTTGATAATGGTATGGGTTTCCCTGTTCATATAGACAGGGTTTGAAATCTAAAAACAGCGCTAACCAGTTTTCCCTACACTCTCATTTCCCCCGTGTGTCTTGTGAATGTGATATGAGAGTTGCGTGAGTGTCTGAAGTTTGGATAATAAGATAAAGAAATGTGTATAATAGGCTGATTTAAATTTCAATAATACGTTTCCATATATAGAGCTGCTTTGTAGGGATGGAGAGTCGTTGGAAACGCACATGGAGTGGTTAATTCATGTGAGCACCTAAGAGTTCCTACGTTATACATGGATTCTGTGAAGATATGAGAGAAAATGAGAAATTGTATGTTTATAATAGTTTATTAGAAATTTGATAATGATAATAATATGTAACAGGGGTCTTCTGGTAGGTTCAGAGTGGACTCTTTATGGATAATTTGTTAGAGATTAGGTTAAAGGTTAAAGGTTAAAGCATTATATGACTGTCTAAACAGATTTATCCCGGACGGGTTAATAAATACATTTAGAGAAAACTGCCCATATGGCCTTTATTGAATAAATCCTTTTTTCCATGAAGTTAGAGCGAATTAAGGTGGAATTTCGGCGTAATTTTCATCAAGATAATAATCATTACAAAGCCGATGTGATGTAAAGGAAGGAATTGCATTCTGTCGCAAGAGCAATGATCATCCGTTTTTATTGACCTAGCCAGATCTGTTTCCAAATCAATGCATGTCGATTCAACTAGAGGAACACTTTGATGACCTGGTAATTGTGTTGTTATTATTTGCCAGATGTTAAGACCACAAACCATTATAATTTGATTTATTTGTCATTTAAATAGCATTGGGTCTATGTTACTGACTGAAATCTGAGTCTCTGATTGTAATTTCCAACTATTGGCATGTTTTTTTTTTGAAAAATATAGCAGCCAGTGTTTGTTTTAAGATGTAAACTGAACGTTTTAATAGCTTGCTTAGTTCAAATCGAAAGGCTAATTTATTTAACATAAATAGCGAGGTGATTTCGAGGTAGTATGTTTTTGTGTGGCCTAAATAGTGTGCTGGAATAATCTACTGAGAATGGAGTCGTATTTGAATCACTGAATCATGAACTGAATATATGCTTGTCAAAGAATTGCAAGTGTTAATTCTAATAATAGCTGATTGACAATATCGATAGAGCTGTGGCTATGATCATAACTGATAACTAAACATGGGTATTATTTGTTGCATGATAAAACTAGGCTACAACAGCAATGGATCAAAGTTGTGGGCAGTAAGAGGCTGTAGTATTGTGCCCACCGGAATGTGTTTTTTCCTTAAGAATTGGCTAGTGTATTTTATACATTTGGCACATTTCATCTTATAATAATAGACGTTTAATAAGTGTGAGGCAGAAAGGGAATATCCAGCAGAGGTCTAAGGCACTGCATCTCAGTGCAAGAGGCGTCACTACAGTGCCTGGTTCGAATCCAGGCTGTATCACATGATTGGGAGTCCGATAGGGCAGAGCACAATTGGCCCAGCATCGTCCGGGTATGGCCGGTGTAGGCCGTCATTGTAAATAAGAATTTGTTCTTAACTGACTTAAATAAAGGTTAAATGTAAACAAAAAAAAACAGTTTAAATATAGAGTAATATTGTTAGGGTAGACTACAATGAAAACTTTGCCTTCTAGTTTTATTTTCTAAACCTTACGATGGGTGACAGCAGCGAAGACATTGATAAGGAGGGTTGAGGTAAACTTAATGAGTGTTGAAAGTATGAGAATGGTAATATATTATTAGTGTTTTATTTTTGGGTAGCACTCTAAAGATGCAATATTTTAGTAATTTGAAAAGCTGACGTTTCAATACAAGGTTAAATGATGAGTAGAGGGATTGAGCCTTGAGATTGTAAAATAGATTAGCTGCGGTTGAAAGCAGGCAGGCAGTGGGAGATTTGAAGTAGAGGTATGAGAAACGTTCTTTGACAGTTTCTGATTATCGTTGCTTGGTTTTGTAGTTTAGGTAACACCAGTAAATTGGAGCAGGAAGGTAATGTCATTTAAAACAATCATCTGTTTCCATTACGTGGAACAGTGTCAAGTATTTAAAGTGAAGGTTTTAATATTGAATATTGAGGTTCTAGATATGTTACAACGGGGTTTATATTTTCACTAAATTAATGCAACAGGTTAAATTGATAAGATTAGAGGCGAATGAAACGCACACCTATTTAGGCGAGATGCTGGCTAGCGGAATATAACTCTTAAATGAGAGCCGCACACTCTAGGAGCTCGGATGCAATAATTGAAATAACCTAATAACCAACGTTTCGACGGACAAGCTGTTTTCATCAGGGTATAATGACAAACACTGCGGGGTGACTAGTTTATATGGTATCAAAGGACACACACAGGTGTCTGTAATAATGGCCGGGTGTGGCCTGATATCATTGGTTAATTATCATATATTAAAATAGAATACAAAATAACATAAATGGATAACATACGATCACAGATACAATTTGGCTATATAATCCTAAAAACATTTACAATAGCAAAATCACAAGAATGGCTTCAGATCAAAGTCTACTATGAGACCGAAGGGAGCAAGGGTCTTTAAATTAGATCCAGGCAGCCTCTCGTTTTAACAATAAATTGTCGAGGTCACCCCCTCTCCTAGGGAGGGTGACAAGGCCAAGGACAAAGTCTACTTCTGGAGAAACTCTGACAAAAGAGGTCCTGCTCTCCATGACAGACGCAGGAGGGAAACTGCTTACTTCCATCCACCCCAGTCTGACCAACGCTCTACAACCAGCGCCTCATCCGCTTCCAGTCGCGTTTTTTTATCCAACGAGGGAGTGAGCCGACGGAAGGGCCGAGGTGGCCGCGGGCATGCGCACCAACGAGATGCCGCACCCGACCGGGTAAGAAGAAACGACTTTCATTGGGGACTTTCACACGGTCCCAGAATCAACGGGACTGAGTGTCTTTAATTTATCAAGCAAGATATTGAGCCCTGTCCATGTATCCTTGCTTAATAAAGGGTTATCTTTTGTGCCTACAACTCAGTGCAACGATTTTGATGTTAAGGTAGACATGTATACGTCTTTTAGAAATATACGTTTAAGGGAATACTTTAGCTCCCCTAATCGTGATATTTCTACTGAACATGTAGGTTGCTCACCTGCACATACTCTGACTCATTTTAGAAGTAAGCATTGTTTTGTACCTCCAGCCAATCGCAATCACTCTATTGAGACATATTGCAGACTCGTTGAAAAATATGTTGTTCATCTCCTTAATAACAAGCAGGAGTACATATCTTTCCATAATTTACCTAAGGATGAAAACAAGCTTTGCTTGATATACAATCCGATACATCAGTCCTTATTCGTCCTGCTGATAAGGGTGGGTCGGTTGTGCTCATGGAGAGGACAGTTTATGTAAATGAGTGTCATAGACAACTGCTTGACAACACCTATTACAAGAAACTCAGAAGTGACCCCACTGCCCAATTTCAGAACACGATCTTTACTGTCCTAAATGGGTATTTGAGTTCTGGTCAGATAACCAAAAAAGAACACGACTTTTTGGCTACTCAACACCCTAAAATTGCCACTTTCTATACTTTGCCGAAATTGCACAAGGCGGGCATTGATGCAGTAACGCCCCTCTATCGACTTTTGATTACTTTTTTATTAGACCACTGGCAGAACAGCTCCCCTCCTTCAATTGTAAAGGACACCAGCAGTATTATCTCTATTACTGAATCTCTCGATCCTCTCCCTTATAACACTTTGTTAGTTACTTTAGATGTTGAGTCGTTATACACAAATCTTCCACACGAGGGCGGTATTGAAGCTATGGAACATTTTCTTTTGCAACGTGACCCTAATTAACTACCTTCCAGTACATGCATTATAACATTGGCTGAAATAAACTCAGCAAAAAAATAAACTTCCTCTCACGGTCAACTGCGTTTATTTTCAGCAAATTAACATGTGTAAATATTTGTATGAACATAACAAGATTCAACAACTGAGACATAAACTGAACAAGTTAAACAGACATGTGACTAACAGAAATTGAATAATGTGTCCCTGAACAAAGTGGAGTCAAAATCAAAAGTAACTGTCACGACTTCTGCCGAAGTCGGTTCCTCTCCTTGTCCTCTCCTTGTTCGGGCGGTGTTCGGCGGTGTTCGGCGGTCGACGTCACGGGTCTTCTAGCCATCGCCGATCCATTTTTCATGTTCCATTTGTTTTGCCTTGTTTTCACACTCACCTGGTTTCAATATCCCTAAATTACATGTTGTATATTTTCCCTCTGTTTTCCCCCATGTCCTTGTTGGGAATTGTTTGTTGTATGTATTGGTGCCAAGTATGTTATGGTGTGCGACAGGTTTTTACCCACTTTCTTTATTTTGTATGTTGGTTTTCGGAGTTTGTAAGCATTTATTAAATAACTCAGTTTATACCAATTTCGTTCTCCTGTGCCTGACTTCCCTGCCACCCCATTACAGTAACAGTCAGTATCTGGTGTGGCCATCAGCTGCATTAAGTACTGCAGTGCATCTCCTCCTCATGGACTGCACCAGATTTGCCAGTTCTTGCTGTGAGATGTTACCCCACTCTTCCACCAAGGCACCTGCAAGTTCCCGGACAGTTCTGGGGGGGATGGCCCTAGCCCTCACCCTCCGACCCAAAAGGTCCCAGACGTGCTCAATGGGATTGAGATCCGGGCTCTTCGCTGGCCCTGGCAGAACACTGACATTCCTGTCTTTCAGGAAATCACACACAGAACGAGCAGTAAGGCTGGTGGCATTGTCATGCTGGAGGGTCATGTCAGGATGAGCCTGCAGGAAAGGTACCACACAAGGGAGGAGGATGTCTTCCCTGTAACGCACAGTGTTGAGATTGACTGCAATCACAACAACTTCAGTCCGATGATGCTGTGACACACCGCCCCAGACCATGACGGACCCTCCACCTCCAAATTGATCCCACTCCAGAGTACAGGCCTCGGTGTAACGCTCATTCCTTAAACGATAAACGCAAATCCAACCATCACCCCTGGTGAGACAAAACCGCGACTCATCAGTGAAGATAGGCAACACTATTGCCGGTGATGGCTGGTGAGGACCTGCCTTACAACAGGCCTACGAGCCCTCAGTCCAGCCTCTCTCAGCCAATTGCGGACAGCCTGAGCACTGATGGAGGGATTGTGCGTTCCTGGTGTAACTCGGGCAGTTGTTGCTGCCATCCTGTACCTGTCCCACAGGTGTGATGTTTGGATGTACCGATCCTGTGCAGGTGTTGTTACACTTGGTCTGCCACTGCGAGGACGATCAGCTGTCCTCCCTGTCTCCCTGTCTCCCTATCTCCCTGTAGCGCTGTCTTAGGCATCTCACAGTACGGACATTGCAATTTATTGCCCTGGCCACATCTGCAGTCCTCATGCCTCCTTGCAGCATGCCTAAGGCATGTTCACGCAGATGAGCAGGGAATCTTTCTTTTGGTGTTTTTCAGTCAGTAGAAAGGCCTCTTTAGTGTCCTAAGTTTTCACAACTGTGACATTAATTGCCTACCGCCTGTAAACTGTTAGTGTCTTAACGACCTTTCCACAGGTGCTTGTTCATTAATTGTTTATGGTTCATTGAACAAGCATGGGAACCAGTGTTTAAACCCTTTACAATGAAGATCTGTGAAGTTATTTGGATTTTTACGAATTATCTTTGGAAGACAGGGTCCTGAAACAGGGACGTTTCTTTTTTTGTTGAGTTCATGTGCGTGACGTCAGTGTGTTGTGTACTGGAAAAGGGACTATTGTATCCTCAGAAGGGGCGCTACTTCATGTTTCTAAATGATTTCTTTATTCAGACGAAGGGTACTGCTATGGGATCCCCCATGGCTCCTAACTATGCTAATTTGTATGTGGGTTACATGGAGAAACATTAACATCTATTTTCAGTCCTCTCAAAAAATGTTTTCTAGCCTAACAGTATTATTTGGAAACGGTACTTTAATGATATTTTTGTTCTATGGAGGGGTGATGAAAAACAGCTCCAGGCGTTCCATGCTTTTCTTAACTAACTTAACTGAATATCTGAGATTTACTATGCAATCTGACACACGTCAAATCAGTTTCCTTGATCTTCTGATCTTGTTTGAAGATAATGTTCTATATACTGATTTCTACAGGATACCTACTGATCGTAACAGTTTGTTGAGGGCTGATAGTTGTCCCCCACTTCCCTTGAAAATTGCCCTACAGTCAATTCAAGGAGAGGGGGCACAAAAATGGTCAGATTAATACTGCCATTGAGAAAATTCAAAACATGACCTTTTTCAAAGTCAGTCTTGCAAAAAGAAGCATTCTTGCGTATTAACTACCCGCTATTCAAAGTGCTCTGAACAAATGAAGGGAATCGTTCACAAACATTGGCACATTCTAAGATCCGATGACAGTATCGGTAATGTGTTTTCGGACCCTCCCTTGGTTGTATTCTCACAGGGCAGAAATCTTAGAGATGAATTGGTAAACTCTGATTTACCACCCCAAGATATCCCTGCACAACGTCTATTTGCGCCCCTACCGGATGGAAACTACAAGTGTCATGGATGTGCTCAATGCAATGACACTTATACATGTAGATCCTTCAACCACCCCCCAACAGGGAAACAAATCCCAATCAAAGGTGTTATCACGTGCTCCACTAAGGCAATTATTTATCTTATAACTTGCCCTTGTGGTAAAAATGATATGGGTAAAACAAAGCGCAAATTAAAAGTACGAATCTCGGAGCATCGTAGCACCATTAGGTGCAAAAACTCGGTTTACCCAGTTGCGGCCAGCTTTTTGGAAGCAAACCATCCGATTTCAACCCTACTTATATTGGCATCGAACATGTCACCCTCCCACCCTCCCTACAATTTATTGTTCAAATGAGAGGCTGCCTGGATCTTTAATTTAAAGACCCTTGCTCCCTTCGGTCTCATCTGAGACTTTGATCTGAAGCCATTCTTGTGATTATTGCGAGTTTGCTATTGTAAATGTTTGTAGGCTTATGTAGCCAAATTGTATTTATGATCGTATGCTATCGATTTACGTTTTTTGCATGCTATTTTAATGTATGAGAATTAACCAATGATATCAGGCCACACCCGGCCATGATTACAGACACCTGTGTGTGTCCTTTGACACCATGTACACTAGTCACCCCGCAGTGTTTGTCATTATACCTGATGAAGACAGCTTCTCTGTCGAAATGGTGGATATTAGGTTATTTCCATTTTTGCATCTGAGCTCCAAGAGTGTGCCGCTCTCCTTTAGTTTTTCAACTGATAAGATCACCGGAAAGGGGCTCTGGGATTGTTTTCTTTAGAAGGTGTCTATTCCACTTAATGGAACGTTGTATTTTCTGATGTGTTTGAGTAGGATTCTTTCTTCCAGGACTGATGGAAGTTATCTACAGTATGTATGTTAAGGGAAACCTTAAATAGGGCCTGGCAAATGTAGCTTGTTTTTACTGTGCATTATGAAGATTTGTTAGTGTTTTTAATGCTATGTCTGATTTATTATGAGTGGTCTTTTTAATGATCTTTTATTGAGTTTTTCACAAATTTGAGGATATGTATTTTAAAGGGGCACACACGTGGAATTTTCTGACGTTTTTCTTTTCTGAGTTTTAATTGAATTATTTTGGTAAGAAATGTACTGAAGAAGCTTACTGTAACCTTTGGATCTGGAATGTATGAAATGTTTCCCTGTTTTTAAATACTTTGTCAAATAGAGAAACTGTCACACCCTGATCTGTTTCACCTGTCCTTGCGCTTGTCTCCACCCCCCTCCAGGTGTTGCCCATCTTCCCCACTTATCCCCTGGGTATTTATACCTGGGGTTTCTGTCTGTGTCAGTTTGTCTTGTTTGCCAAGTCAACCAGCGTTTTTCTCTCAGCTCCTGTTTTCCCCAGTCTCTCTTTTTCTCGTCCTCCTGATTTTGACCCTTGCCTGTCCAGAATCTGAGCCCGCCTGCCTGACCACTCTACCTGCCCCTGACCTCAAGCCTGCCTGCCGCTCTGTACCATTTTGGACTCTGCCCTGGCTATGAACTCTTGCCTGTCCCCGACCTGCCTTTTGTCTATCCCTTGGACTATAATAAATATCAGAGCTCAAACCATCTGCCTCCTGTGTCGGCATTTGAGTCTCGCCATAAGTCGTGATAGAAACACTTATTTCAAAGGTTTGAATCGCCTTGTCCTGACTTTCTAGTGTGGTTTGATCGCCCTCACTAGAAAGCTATGTGGTAATTGGATGATTTAAAGGTGATATTTAATACTGATTTTAAGGTAATTTGTAATACTCATAATTACAGAGAAGTTTATAATTTTGGATTAAAGTTTACACACCTTGAGTGATATGTAGAAGTGTATTGAATGGTGTATCATTGGTTGTTTTGTTTCTATACAAATCTCACCAGATTGGGTCTGCTGGATCGTTGGGATTTCTCCCGATGGGCTAGAGGTCTAACTTCCTGACCCTGTTAGTCTGCGATGAGGTTGACAGTATGATAAGGGAGTATTAACCAAGTTGGAAAATTGTTTCAACGGAATGTGTTATTCTCTTTGACATGTGTTTTAGAGATTTGCATTGAGAATATTGGTAGTAGTAATCATTTGTCATACAGTAAATAATTTGTTTAGATTTCTTGAATTGCTTGTCTGGATTTCCTGAATCAGAAATGAACTGAACTATACTGTTGTTCTGATCTGTCCTTTTTCGAGATTATGGCGAAGATGGTAGAGTATCTAGATGCACGAAAGTGACAATTTGACCAAACAGTGTGGACCTCAAAACCCCTCTAACCAGCTGAAGAAGAGCGACAAAGGCGTTCAATACGGCCCTGTCCTGCACCACCTCTACCGAGAGACCTGAGTCCGAGCCAGCAACCTGTAGCACGTGGAGTGAGCATGAAGAGAGATCCGTTCAAAAACATTTCTTATGTTGCTGGTATACTGGTTGGCAAAGACAAGACATAATAGGAGTTTGTGGTGGGGCTATAGTGAGACAGTCTGTTTGGGAAAATCGGATTATTCCTTAGACATTGAAATTGGGACATATGGTAGCAAAATTACAAGATTATGCAATAGAGTGGGGTTCTTAGAACTCTCTTTCTGAGTGAACTGAGAGGAGTCTTTTGAAGCTTGGGCTTGGCAACTGATTAAGTGATGGCTATGTAATAAAACCAAGTAATTCTATGATTAGTGGTGTGTCTGTCTTAAGATAAAGAGAGCCCGGGGGAGTAGGACATAATCCTTATTGTGTATAATCATCCTTGCATCTGGGAAACGGCACCGGATGCAGATTTTGAAAGGATAAACCCAAAGTGGTTTATGGTGCCCCCAATCTGTATGGGAGGGGTTGAACCAGCCATGACTAAGCATTCTTAGTGTCAGCTATATAAGAAACAGCATTGTCTGTAAAGTTTAGACTCTCACTCAAGGGTGTTGGGTCGACCAGCCTAATTATTTCAATAATGAATCAATATTCAATAAAGGTGATTGTTTGAAGATTCCACCACAGACATTATCATGGGCCATCCACTTTGAACTGTGAAACTATTTGAAGAAGAAAATTAAGACTTGCCAGAAGATTAAGTGCCGGGAAAGGGGGGGGGGGGGGGGTTGGTCTACCATGCCATAATTGATTTAGACTTGTTTGAAATAGTTTATTTTGGGGTATCCGATTGATTGAGAAGGTCTACACACTGCTAAATGTATAGTAATTTAGGCTAAGAGTGCATTGAGTTATTGTAATTGTGATGAGAAAGTTAATTCTACAATTATAGGATGAATATATTGTATGTTAATATAAAGGTACATTCTGCCAGTGTTGATGTGTTTTAACTTTGAGTGACAGAACCAATGTGAATCATTGAGCAATGCCATTCAAAATGGAGTTTTAATGATGATTTGGAAACTGAATGATTTTTAAAACTGAGTAATTGATTTGAGTAAGTTTTTAGTATGTTAATCACTATATGAGTGGAGCAATTCATGTATTATGGGTTGATTGTTTTGATTGATTTATGCTGATTGTGACATGTGTAAAGAAGTTGTGTGCCAAAGAGATTGATACTATTCTCAGCATGCCTTGGTGAATGGAGAGGGTGAACTCTGATCCTGAGAGTGAATCCTAATCCTAATCTATTTTATTATATCCATTAGCAAATTACATTTAGATGATAATGATAAAAACTCAGGAACCATAGCAGGTTTGTGCTAATGGCACATAGCCATAGACGTTGCCTTATAGATAATGGGATTATGATGCTTGTCCTGTTTTATGTTCATTAGGCACTAAACCGAATACATTTAACTTAAACCGGGATTTGTCCAACAAGATATGCTAATTTGAGTTTCTACCATGCTGACCAATGGCAGTATGCTCAGTATCAACATGATGATTTATTTCGTACTGATGAAAAATATACTCTGACTTTGCTGAGAAATTCTGAGCGATAACGTAATATCTTTTTAAACCTTGTAATAGAGCAATGTGATAAAACAATTATGTATTTACCTGATTTATTTGATAATAATGGTTAGCAATTAATATTTAACTAATGGTAAGACATTTATGTTCTACTAATGCTGTGTCTTTATGGTCTCCACTCCCTGCAGCTAATCTGGGTTTATGGGTCACTAGAGATGGCTTGAGCTGACAAATTAATTGAAGACTGAATTCCATAGACAATATGTGGTGAGTGCAACACAGATAGAGATGGCCTGGAAGAGTTTAGAACAATCCTTCATTGTCTCTAAATCCACCTGGCGTCTGGGAAACAAAGCCAGGGTGGGGTTAAGACAAACACCACCTTGCCCCTTGGTCTGCATGGGAGGGGAGGAACCAGCCATAAATAAGCATTCTTAGTGTCGGCTATATAAAGAACTCTGCATTTCTGTAAAGGTTTAGGCTGCTCGGCCCAACAGTCAAGAGTGTTGGGTTGACTAGTCTCATTATTGCAATAATTAATCGATATTAAATAAAGATGTTGGTTTGAAGATGGTTGTCCAGGTCTCTCTGAATTTCCATGACACTAGACGGCCGACAATGTGCATGTATAGCAAACGCTGTGCATGTCGCCTCAAGGGTAAACTACCCTTAAAAGTAGCGTTATGAGTTATGATGTGCCTTGCATTGAATCCAGGCCTTAAGATGTATGAAACACAGCCACACACTATTTTGACCCATGATTGTTTACTTTAACAGTGAAGTACAGATCCCCACATTCATAAAGCATTTCTCTCTGTCTCAACTCAGAAAGGCACTCACGGCGAAAGCTCTGTCTTTGCATGATTGGCTGGATGTATGGGCATTATCACTTTTATACAACGGGTTACAAACATTTTCAAATAATGATTGACATTATTTTGATTCATTTATTCATACTATTTCATCCTTCCACAAGACATAGTCGCGACACAAATCTAAGGTTGCTACCCAAACCGGCTGGTTGGGTTCAATTGCCAGAGACACGACCAGTCGTTCAGTCTTTTTGTTCTGTATCTATCGACGCGACCCAGTCGTTCGTTCTACATGTTCTATTGATATACTGGCAGGCAGCGTTCTTATCCGTTGCTTGCTAGTTAGCCAACTACGGCTAACTTACAGTCACGTCAAAGGAGCTAGCCAACAACACAGCTAAGACAATAACTTCAAACTGAAGCTGGAAAGACTGCAAACTAGCTGCACTTCGTTTCATTTGACATTTTTTTCAACTAATATTTCTTTGTATATACTGTATCCATAACAACACGTTCATTACTATGGGACAGCTGGAGATCGAATTTGAATATTGAAACAATTTCTCAAACGTCAGAGAGACAGACAGCAAGGTTTATACAAATCTCCACTGTTGGAAACTAAATGTTAGTCTAAAAGAAATGTGAGATAATGTCTTGATGATTTTTTATAGTGGAGATCAAGTTTAAAAATTGCCTGGCTGGGCTGATGAGACAGTAGATTGCGCAGTCAGATGGAACAGAGTTTTAAACCGCATTCCAGACGGTGTCTATTCCACAAGTTTCCACCGGGAAAAATCTATGACATTAAAATGCCTATACTGTTTCGTTGGTGGACAGTTGATGATTTATGAGCACCACCTAATGCGCAGGAGTGGAGAGGACTGAGGAGTTGAAAATGACCTGCAGTGCTCAGCTCTGACTTCATCTCAAAACATCTCATTTATGTATATTTTTCATGTTTTTTTGTTGTTGTTGCATATTCTCTTATCGGTATGTGTATTTTTATTACCTTTGACCTCAACATTGATGAATCTGTACTGATATGATTTTCATATTATGACCTGTTAGCACTTTTATTCACACAGTGTCATCTTGGTCATGAGAGTCATCGGTCACAATACAAAAGACAACGTTTTGAAATCAAGATTTTCCATTTTTTTTAAAAGTTGGCCAGGATTCTGTACAGCAGAGAGGGTGTGCGATACACAGGGTCAGGAAGTGGGGGGAGGATATAGAAGATCCTTTTCCCATGGTACATCATACCCTGAGACGAGAATCATCATCGTTCCCTCTTTGGTGCTGCAATGGAAAGAAGGAATGTGGGATGGGGGGGGGGGGGGGGGGGGGCAAGGTCGGACCACAGGAGAGAAAGAGAGGAGTAGAGATAGAGAGTGATGGAGGGGTTGTCTGATTTTCAGGTGTTCCCTTGCCAGGCGGTCCCTCTTCCTTGCTGTTTCAGATGGTTGGCTTCAGCCAGGGGTTCGGCAAGGCCTCAGGCATCTCTCCCCCTCTCAGTAAATATCATGGACACAATTAATTAAACCAATATCCCACACAATAGCAATGTAACTGGTTATAAAAACTTCATCATTTTGTGTGCTTGCTTATAACATATATTTCATAAAGCATTTCTCTCTGTCTCAACTCAGAAAGGCACTCACGGCGAAAGCTCTCTCTTCGGGAGGACAAACATTAACATACATTCAGTCCTTCACGTCCAGTTGTCATCAAGTAAAGTCTTGAGAAAATAAAATGCCTGAAAATATTTTTCAAAAGCATGAAAAGGTATTGATACGAGGTACTGTATAATAGAATATAGGCTGGATATAATCTCTTCATCTATCATATAGATTTTTAAAACTAATTTTCTCTGTTCACATGCACTGTTTTTCATAATCAATGTCATTATGTTCTCTCGATTCATGAAACTTCCCATCCCTCAATCCTCCCATCCCGTTATGCTGCAAGAAATACCTTGCCATAAGGAATCACCGAACTCTCCCAGCGAGCTCTCTAGTCACCGGCCTGCAGATAAATTGCTGAATGTCTCCTCCCCCCATTAGAAATGACTGATCTTCAATAGTTTGATCGCTAGAGGTAGTACCTGGTGAAACTTGGCCATAATTGTAGACCCCCTAAATTACTGGGCCAGCCCAGAGCAGGCTATGTAGGTCTTCCCACAGTCCTCACATTGGGACTTGGGCATACTGCCATGAATGTGGGCCCTGTACCTGCTGAGATTCCCCCTCTCTGAGATCCCAGTGCCGCATTCTAACCAGAGGTGGTGGATCAGCATTGTGTTTAAGCATGTTCCTACTGTCGTTGAAGCGTCTGTCGCAGCAGGGGCAGTGGAACGGCTTCTCCCTGCTATGGGTGTGAATGTGCCTTTCCCGGTCGTGCTGGGATTGAAGGCCTTCCCGCACTCCTGGCAGGCACAGTCTTTGGGTTTCTTTTTGGGTTCCAGAGACAAGGAGTAGGACACCACCACCACCTCTACCTCTTCCTCTTCCTCTTTAACTTCGACATTATGATGTTTTTTTTTCCTGTGCCGCAGCGGGGACACCCTCGAAGAGCAAGGATACTGGCGTCTGGGTCATGCTGGAAGGTCTGGGGGTCGAAAGGCACCCAGGTGGGGTCCTCTTCCCTCTCCTTGTCATCTGACGCAGAGTCTGAGCCCAGCATGTCAGAACGGGAGCGGCTCAAAGCCCTGTCGATGCTGGGACTCACCCAGGGCCTCGTCGTCCTCAATGGGGGGCTAGCCAGTCCTCAATGCCCTGGTTCCCCTATACCTCTGATTCTGTCTCAAACTCCTCCCTACTCACAGGATTGGAGCCTGGAGCCTGCAGCCTGTGAGGGCTGAGAAGAAGCCTGAGGCTTAGGGAGAGTGGAATACTTTGGACGTGGCACTCCTCCAGACTTCTTCAACTCTGCTTTCTCCTCCTCTGTCTTTGCATGATTGGCTGGATGTATGGGCATTATCACTTTTATACAACGGGTTACAAACATTTTCAAATAATGATTGACATTATTTTGATTCATTTATTCATACTATTTCATCCTTCCACAAGACATAGTCGCGACACAAATCTAAGGTTGCTACCCAAACCGGCTGGTTGGGTTCAATTGCCAGAGACACGACCAGTCGTTCAGTCTTTTTGTTCTGTATCTATCGACGCGACCCAGTCGTTCGTTCTACATGTTCTATTGATATACTGGCAGGCAGCGTTCTTATCCGTTGCTTGCTAGTTAGCCAACTACGGCTAACTTACAGTCACGTCAAAGGAGCTAGCCAACAACACAGCTAAGACAATAACTTCAAACTGAAGCTGGAAAGACTGCAAACTAGCTGCACTTCGTTTCATTTGACATTTTTTTCAACTAATATTTCTTTGTATATACTGTATCCATAACAACACGTTCATTACTATGGGACAGCTGGAGATCGAATTTGAATATTGAAACAATTTCTCAAACGTCAGAGAGACAGACAGCAAGGTTTATACAAATCTCCACTGTTGGAAACTAAATGTTAGTCTAAAAGAAATGTGAGATAATGTCTTGATGATTTTTTATAGTGGAGATCAAGTTTAAAAATTGCCTGGCTGGGCTGATGAGACAGTAGATTGCGCAGTCAGATGGAACAGAGTTTTAAACCGCATTCCAGACGGTGTCTATTCCACAAGTTTCCACCGGGAAAAATCTATGACATTAAAATGCCTATACTGTTTCGTTGGTGGACAGTTGATGATTTATGAGCACCACCTAATGCGCAGGAGTGGAGAGGACTGAGGAGTTGAAAATGACCTGCAGTGCTCAGCTCTGACTTCATCTCAAAACATCTCATTTATGTATATTTTTCATGTTTTTTTGTTGTTGTTGCATATTCTCTTATCGGTATGTGTATTTTTATTACCTTTGACCTCAACATTGATGAATCTGTACTGATATGATTTTCATATTATGACCTGTTAGCACTTTTATTCACACAGTGTCATCTTGGTCATGAGAGTCATCGGTCACAATACAAAAGACAACGTTTTGAAATCAAGATTTTCCATTTTTTTGAAAAGTTGGCCAGGATTCTGTACAGCAGAGAGGGTGTGCGATACACAGGGTCAGGAAGTGGGGGGAGGATATAGAAGATCCTTTTCCCATGGTACATCATACCCTGAGACGAGAATCATCATCGTTCCCTCTTTGGTGCTGCAATGGAAAGAAGGAATGTGGGATGGGGGGGGGGGGGGGGGGGGGGCAAGGTCGGACCACAGGAGAGAAAGAGAGGAGTAGAGATAGAGAGTGATGGAGGGGTTGTCTGATTTTCAGGTGTTCCCTTGCCAGGCGGTCCCTCTTCCTTGCTGTTTCAGATGGTTGGCTTCAGCCAGGGGTTCGGCAAGGCCTCAGGCATCTCTCCCCCTCTCAGTAAATATCATGGACACAATTAATTAAACCAATATCCCACACAATAGCAATGTAACTGGTTATAAAAACTTCATCATTTTGTGTGCTTGCTTATAACATATATTTCATAAAGCATTTCTCTCTGTCTCAACTCAGAAAGGCACTCACGGCGAAAGCTCTCTCTTCGGGAGGACAAACATTAACATACATTCAGTCCTTCACGTCCAGTTGTCATCAAGTAAAGTCTTGAGAAAATAAAATGCCTGAAAATATTTTTCAAAAGCATGAAAAGGTATTGATACGAGGTACTGTATAATAGAATATAGGCTGGATATAATCTCTTCATCTATCATATAGATTTTTAAAACTAATTTTCTCTGTTCACATGCACTGTTTTTCATAATCAATGTCATTATGTTCTCTCGATTCATGAAACTTCCCATCCCTCAATCCTCCCATCCCGTTATGCTGCAAGAAATACCTTGCCATAAGGAATCACCGAACTCTCCCAGCGAGCTCTCTAGTCACCGGCCTGCAGATAAATTGCTGAATGTCTCCTCCCCCCATTAGAAATGACTGATCTTCAATAGTTTGATCGCTAGAGGTAGTACCTGGTGAAACTTGGCCATAATTGTAGACCCCCTAAATTACTGGGCCAGCCCAGAGCAGGCTATGTAGGTCTTCCCACAGTCCTCACATTGGGACTTGGGCATACTGCCATGAATGTGGGCCCTGTACCTGCTGAGATTCCCCCTCTCTGAGATCCCAGTGCCGCATTCTAACCAGAGGTGGTGGATCAGCATTGTGTTTAAGCATGTTCCTACTGTCGTTGAAGCGTCTGTCGCAGCAGGGGCAGTGGAACGGCTTCTCCCTGCTATGGGTGTGAATGTGCCTTTCCCGGTCGTGCTGGGATTGAAGGCCTTCCCGCACTCCTGGCAGGCACAGTCTTTGGGTTTCTTTTTGGGTTCCAGAGACAAGGAGTAGGACACCACCACCACCTCTACCTCTTCCTCTTCCTCTTTAACTTCGACATTATGATGTTTTTTTTTCCTGTGCCGCAGCGGGGACACCCTCGAAGAGCAAGGATACTGGCGTCTGGGTCATGCTGGAAGGTCTGGGGGTCGAAAGGCACCCAGGTGGGGTCCTCTTCCCTCTCCTTGTCATCTGACGCAGAGTCTGAGCCCAGCATGTCAGAACGGGAGCGGCTCAAAGCCCTGTCGATGCTGGGACTCACCCAGGGCCTCGTCGTCCTCAATGGGGGGCTAGCCAGTCCTCAATGCCCTGGTTCCCCTATACCTCTGATTCTGTCTCAAACTCCTCCCTACTCACAGGATTGGAGCCTGGAGCCTGCAGCCTGTGAGGGCTGAGAAGAAGCCTGAGGCTTAGGGAGAGTGGAATACTTTGGACGTGGCACTCCTCCAGACTTCTTCAACTCTGCTTTCTCCTCCTCTGTCTTTGCATGATTGGCTGGATGTATGGGCATTATCACTTTTATACAACGGGTTACAAACATTTTCAAATAATGATTGACATTATTTTGATTCATTTATTCATACTATTTCATCCTTCCACAAGACATAGTCGCGACACAAATCTAAGGTTGCTACCCAAACCGGCTGGTTGGGTTCAATTGCCAGAGACACGACCAGTCGTTCAGTCTTTTTGTTCTGTATCTATCGACGCGACCCAGTCGTTCGTTCTACATGTTCTATTGATATACTGGCAGGCAGCGTTCTTATCCGTTGCTTGCTAGTTAGCCAACTACGGCTAACTTACAGTCACGTCAAAGGAGCTAGCCAACAACACAGCTAAGACAATAACTTCAAACTGAAGCTGGAAAGACTGCAAACTAGCTGCACTTCGTTTCATTTGACATTTTTTTCAACTAATATTTCTTTGTATATACTGTATCCATAACAACACGTTCATTACTATGGGACAGCTGGAGATCGAATTTGAATATTGAAACAATTTCTCAAACGTCAGAGAGACAGACAGCAAGGTTTATACAAATCTCCACTGTTGGAAACTAAATGTTAGTCTAAAAGAAATGTGAGATAATGTCTTGATGATTTTTTATAGTGGAGATCAAGTTTAAAAATTGCCTGGCTGGGCTGATGAGACAGTAGATTGCGCAGTCAGATGGAACAGAGTTTTAAACCGCATTCCAGACGGTGTCTATTCCACAAGTTTCCACCGGGAAAAATCTATGACATTAAAATGCCTATACTGTTTCGTTGGTGGACAGTTGATGATTTATGAGCACCACCTAATGCGCAGGAGTGGAGAGGACTGAGGAGTTGAAAATGACCTGCAGTGCTCAGCTCTGACTTCATCTCAAAACATCTCATTTATGTATATTTTTCATGTTTTTTTGTTGTTGTTGCATATTCTCTTATCGGTATGTGTATTTTTATTACCTTTGACCTCAACATTGATGAATCTGTACTGATATGATTTTCATATTATGACCTGTTAGCACTTTTATTCACACAGTGTCATCTTGGTCATGAGAGTCATCGGTCACAATACAAAAGACAACGTTTTGAAATCAAGATTTTCCATTTTATTGAAAAGTTGGCCAGGATTCTGTACAGCAGAGAGGGTGTGCGATACACAGGGTCAGGAAGTGGGGGGAGGATATAGAAGATCCTTTTCCCATGGTACATCATACCCTGAGACGAGAATCATCATCGTTCCCTCTTTGGTGCTGCAATGGAAAGAAGGAATGTGGGATGGGGGGGGGGGGGGGGCAAGGTCGGACCACAGGAGAGAAAGAGAGGAGTAGAGATAGAGAGTGATGGAGGGGTTGTCTGATTTTCAGGTGTTCCCTTGCCAGGCGGTCCCTCTTCCTTGCTGTTTCAGATGGTTGGCTTCAGCCAGGGGTTCGGCAAGGCCTCAGGCATCTCTCCCCCTCTCAGTAAATATCATGGACACAATTAATTAAACCAATATCCCACACAATAGCAATGTAACTGGTTATAAAAACTTCATCATTTTGTGTGCTTGCTTATAACATATATTTCATAAAGCATTTCTCTCTGTCTCAACTCAGAAAGGCACTCACGGCGAAAGCTCTCTCTTCGGGAGGACAAACATTAACATACATTCAGTCCTTCACGTCCAGTTGTCATCAAGTAAAGTCTTGAGAAAATAAAATGCCTGAAAATATTTTTCAAAAGCATGAAAAGGTATTGATACGAGGTACTGTATAATAGAATATAGGCTGGATATAATCTCTTCATCTATCATATAGATTTTTAAAACTAATTTTCTCTGTTCACATGCACTGTTTTTCATAATCAATGTCATTATGTTCTCTCGATTCATGAAACTTCCCATCCCTCAATCCTCCCATCCCGTTATGCTGCAAGAAATACCTTGCCATAAGGAATCACCGAACTCTCCCAGCGAGCTCTCTAGTCACCGGCCTGCAGATAAATTGCTGAATGTCTCCTCCCCCCATTAGAAATGACTGATCTTCAATAGTTTGATCGCTAGAGGTAGTACCTGGTGAAACTTGGCCATAATTGTAGACCCCCTAAATTACTGGGCCAGCCCAGAGCAGGCTATGTAGGTCTTCCCACAGTCCTCACATTGGGACTTGGGCATACTGCCATGAATGTGGGCCCTGTACATGCTGAGATTCCCCCTCTCTGAGATCCCAGTGCCGCATTCTAACCAGAGGTGGTGGATCAGCATTGTGTTTAAGCATGTTCCTACTGTCGTTGAAGCGTCTGTCGCAGCAGGGGCAGTGGAACGGCTTCTCCCTGCTATGGGTGTGAATGTGCCTTTCCCGGTCGTGCTGGGATTGAAGGCCTTCCCGCACTCCTGGCAGGCACAGTCTTTGGGTTTCTTTTTGGGTTCCAGAGACAAGGAGTAGGACACCACCACCACCTCTACCTCTTCCTCTTCCTCTTTAACTTCGACATTATGATGTTTTTTTTCCCTGTGCCGCAGCGGGGACACCCTCGAAGAGCAAGGATACTGGCGTCTGGGTCATGCTGGAAGGTCTGGGGGTCGAAAGGCACCCAGGTGGGGTCCTCTTCCCTCTCCTTGTCATCTGACGCAGAGTCTGAGCCCAGCATGTCAGAACGGGAGCGGCTCAAAGCCCTGTCGATGCTGGGACTCACCCAGGGCCTCGTCGTCCTCAATGGGGGGCTAGCCAGTCCTCAATGCCCTGGTTCCCCTATACCTCTGATTCTGTCTCAAACTCCTCCCTACTCACAGGATTGGAGCCTGGAGCCTGCAGCCTGTGAGGGCTGAGAAGAAGCCTGAGGCTTAGGGAGAGTGGAATACTTTGGACGTGGCACTCCTCCAGACTTCTTCAACTCTGCTTTCTCCTCCTCTGTCTTTGCATGATTGGCTGGATGTATGGGCATTATCACTTTTATACAACGGGTTACAAACATTTTCAAATAATGATTGACATTATTTTGATTCATTTATTCATACTATTTCATCCTTCCACAAGACATAGTCGCGACACAAATCTAAGGTTGCTACCCAAACCGGCTGGTTGGGTTCAATTGCCAGAGACACGACCAGTCGTTCAGTCTTTTTGTTCTGTATCTATCGACGCGACCCAGTCGTTCGTTCTACATGTTCTATTGATATACTGGCAGGCAGCGTTCTTATCCGTTGCTTGCTAGTTAGCCAACTACGGCTAACTTACAGTCACGTCAAAGGAGCTAGCCAACAACACAGCTAAGACAATAACTTCAAACTGAAGCTGGAAAGACTGCAAACTAGCTGCACTTCGTTTCATTTGACATTTTTTTCAACTAATATTTCTTTGTATATACTGTATCCATAACAACACGTTCATTACTATGGGACAGCTGGAGATCGAATTTGAATATTGAAACAATTTCTCAAACGTCAGAGAGACAGACAGCAAGGTTTATACAAATCTCCACTGTTGGAAACTAAATGTTAGTCTAAAAGAAATGTGAGATAATGTCTTGATGATTTTTTATAGTGGAGATCAAGTTTAAAAATTGCCTGGCTGGGCTGATGAGACAGTAGATTGCGCAGTCAGATGGAACAGAGTTTTAAACCGCATTCCAGACGGTGTCTATTCCACAAGTTTCCACCGGGAAAAATCTATGACATTAAAATGCCTATACTGTTTCGTTGGTGGACAGTTGATGATTTATGAGCACCACCTAATGCGCAGGAGTGGAGAGGACTGAGGAGTTGAAAATGACCTGCAGTGCTCAGCTCTGACTTCATCTCAAAACATCTCATTTATGTATATTTTTCATGTTTTTTTGTTGTTGTTGCATATTCTCTTATCGGTATGTGTATTTTTATTACCTTTGACCTCAACATTGATGAATCTGTACTGATATGATTTTCATATTATGACCTGTTAGCACTTTTATTCACACAGTGTCATCTTGGTCATGAGAGTCATCGGTCACAATACAAAAGACAACGTTTTGAAATCAAGATTTTCCATTTTATTGAAAAGTTGGCCAGGATTCTGTACAGCAGAGAGGGTGTGCGATACACAGGGTCAGGAAGTGGGGGGAGGATATAGAAGATCCTTTTCCCATGGTACATCATACCCTGAGACGAGAATCATCATCGTTCCCTCTTTGGTGCTGCAATGGAAAGAAGGAATGTGGGATGGGGGGGGGGGGGGGGGGGGGGGGCAAGGTCGGACCACAGGAGAGAAAGAGAGGAGTAGAGATAGAGAGTGATGGAGGGGTTGTCTGATTTTCAGGTGTTCCCTTGCCAGGCGGTCCCTCTTCCTTGCTGTTTCAGATGGTTGGCTTCAGCCAGGGGTTCGGCAAGGCCTCAGGCATCTCTCCCCCTCTCAGTAAATATCATGGACACAATTAATTAAACCAATATCCCACACAATAGCAATGTAACTGGTTATAAAAACTTCATCATTTTGTGTGCTTGCTTATAACATATATTTCATAAAGCATTTCTCTCTGTCTCAACTCAGAAAGGCACTCACGGCGAAAGCTCTCTCTTCGGGAGGACAAACATTAACATACATTCAGTCCTTCACGTCCAGTTGTCATCAAGTAAAGTCTTGAGAAAATAAAATGCCTGAAAATATTTTTCAAAAGCATGAAAAGGTATTGATACGAGGTACTGTATAATAGAATATAGGCTGGATATAATCTCTTCATCTATCATATAGATTTTTAAAACTAATTTTCTCTGTTCACATGCACTGTTTTTCATAATCAATGTCATTATGTTCTCTCGATTCATGAAACTTCCCATCCCTCAATCCTCCCATCCCGTTATGCTGCAAGAAATACCTTGCCATAAGGAATCACCGAACTCTCCCAGCGAGCTCTCTAGTCACCGGCCTGCAGATAAATTGCTGAATGTCTCCTCCCCCCATTAGAAATGACTGATCTTCAATAGTTTGATCGCTAGAGGTAGTACCTGGTGAAACTTGGCCATAATTGTAGACCCCCTAAATTACTGGGCCAGCCCAGAGCAGGCTATGTAGGTCTTCCCACAGTCCTCACATTGGGACTTGGGCATACTGCCATGAATGTGGGCCCTGTACCTGCTGAGATTCCCCCTCTCTGAGATCCCAGTGCCGCATTCTAACCAGAGGTGGTGGATCAGCATTGTGTTTAAGCATGTTCCTACTGTCGTTGAAGCGTCTGTCGCAGCAGGGGCAGTGGAACGGCTTCTCCCTGCTATGGGTGTGAATGTGCCTTTCCCGGTCGTGCTGGGATTGAAGGCCTTCCCGCACTCCTGGCAGGCACAGTCTTTGGGTTTCTTTTTGGGTTCCAGAGACAAGGAGTAGGACACCACCACCACCTCTACCTCTTCCTCTTCCTCTTTAACTTCGACATTATGATGTTTTTTTTTCCTGTGCCGCAGCGGGGACACCCTCGAAGAGCAAGGATACTGGCGTCTGGGTCATGCTGGAAGGTCTGGGGGTCGAAAGGCACCCAGGTGGGGTCCTCTTCCCTCTCCTTGTCATCTGACGCAGAGTCTGAGCCCAGCATGTCAGAACGGGAGCGGCTCAAAGCCCTGTCGATGCTGGGACTCACCCAGGGCCTCGTCGTCCTCAATGGGGGGCTAGCCAGTCCTCAATGCCCTGGTTCCCCTATACCTCTGATTCTGTCTCAAACTCCTCCCTACTCACAGGATTGGAGCCTGGAGCCTGCAGCCTGTGAGGGCTGAGAAGAAGCCTGAGGCTTAGGGAGAGTGGAATACTTTGGACGTGGCACTCCTCCAGACTTCTTCAACTCTGCTTTCTCCTCCTCTGTCTTTGCATGATTGGCTGGATGTATGGGCATTATCACTTTTATACAACGGGTTACAAACATTTTCAAATAATGATTGACATTATTTTGATTCATTTATTCATACTATTTCATCCTTCCACAAGACATAGTCGCGACACAAATCTAAGGTTGCTACCCAAACCGGCTGGTTGGGTTCAATTGCCAGAGACACGACCAGTCGTTCAGTCTTTTTGTTCTGTATCTATCGACGCGACCCAGTCGTTCGTTCTACATGTTCTATTGATATACTGGCAGGCAGCGTTCTTATCCGTTGCTTGCTAGTTAGCCAACTACGGCTAACTTACAGTCACGTCAAAGGAGCTAGCCAACAACACAGCTAAGACAATAACTTCAAACTGAAGCTGGAAAGACTGCAAACTAGCTGCACTTCGTTTCATTTGACATTTTTTTCAACTAATATTTCTTTGTATATACTGTATCCATAACAACACGTTCATTACTATGGGACAGCTGGAGATCGAATTTGAATATTGAAACAATTTCTCAAACGTCAGAGAGACAGACAGCAAGGTTTATACAAATCTCCACTGTTGGAAACTAAATGTTAGTCTAAAAGAAATGTGAGATAATGTCTTGATGATTTTTTATAGTGGAGATCAAGTTTAAAAATTGCCTGGCTGGGCTGATGAGACAGTAGATTGCGCAGTCAGATGGAACAGAGTTTTAAACCGCATTCCAGACGGTGTCTATTCCACAAGTTTCCACCGGGAAAAATCTATGACATTAAAATGCCTATACTGTTTCGTTGGTGGACAGTTGATGATTTATGAGCACCACCTAATGCGCAGGAGTGGAGAGGACTGAGGAGTTGAAAATGACCTGCAGTGCTCAGCTCTGACTTCATCTCAAAACATCTCATTTATGTATATTTTTCATGTTTTTTTGTTGTTGTTGCATATTCTCTTATCGGTATGTGTATTTTTATTACCTTTGACCTCAACATTGATGAATCTGTACTGATATGATTTTCATATTATGACCTGTTAGCACTTTTATTCACACAGTGTCATCTTGGTCATGAGAGTCATCGGTCACAATACAAAAGACAACGTTTTGAAATCAAGATTTTCCATTTTATTGAAAAGTTGGCCAGGATTCTGTACAGCAGAGAGGGTGTGCGATACACAGGGTCAGGAAGTGGGGGGAGGATATAGAAGATCCTTTTCCCATGGTACATCATACCCTGAGACGAGAATCATCATCGTTCCCTCTTTGGTGCTGCAATGGAAAGAAGGAATGTGGGATGGGGGGGGGGGGGGGGGGCAAGGTCGGACCACAGGAGAGAAAGAGAGGAGTAGAGATAGAGAGTGATGGAGGGGTTGTCTGATTTTCAGGTGTTCCCTTGCCAGGCGGTCCCTCTTCCTTGCTGTTTCAGATGGTTGGCTTCAGCCAGGGGTTCGGCAAGGCCTCAGGCATCTCTCCCCCTCTCTCTCTCTTCCTCCGCCCCTCTCCCTCTCTTCTGCTCTTTCTCTTTCTCTCCTTCCCTGAGCCTCACTTGCTGGCCATAGTGTAGCATCCCTGCTGGTGCCACTGCATGTCACGGATACGCCTCACGGACTGGAACTGGGGGTGGCGGGCGCCGTACTCGTTGAAGTGTTTGAAGTCGCCCTTCTCCAGCAGGTACTGGGAGCCACGGTATCCAGGGAACTGGTAACCCACCCAGCTGGGGGGGGGGGGGGGGGGGGGGGGGGGGTGGAGAAAAACCTATGATGTCACTACGTAGGTCACTGATATAACAGCCGTTCTCCCACAGTCTTTTCTTTCTAGTTCTATGTGTTCTTAATTGTGAAATTAAACTGATTGCTTTCGCTGAATTGGTGAACTGGCAACACTTACGTTCCGCAGCTGACCATGATGCTGCCGACCCTGTCGGTGAAGCCGTAGGAGAACAGAGAGGGAACGTCATCGTCCATGATTTCCATCTTACGACCCTTGAACTCTCCAACCTCGTACAGGCAGATCTTGTGTTTCTCTGGGTCCTGGGAGAGAGGGGAAAGGATAGAGGTGTGTGATTATGAGGGAGGTCTTCCAAAGGAGAGACATTTTACAGGAGAGAGAGTTATAGAGCAGAGAGAGAGAAAAGTCAGAGAGAAAAATTAGAGAACAGAATTGACAGATGACAAAGAGAGAGGGGAATGGTGGAAGGCGAGAGGAGTGTACCCACCATGCGGACGGGCCTGAAGGACAGCAGGTAGTCGTTCTTCTGGCAGTTGCTCCAAGAGTCCCAACGGGGGTACTCTCCCTTCTCTAGGATGTAGTGCTCACCACATAAGTTCATCTGCTCGAAGCCCACGAAGCTACACAGGAGAGAAAGGCAGTGTCACATGACTGCACAGCCGCATTGACATATCTAATTATGATGCCACTTCTACCATTATCCCACAAAGCTACAGAGATAGCAGGACAATATTACATTACTAGCAACTAACATATAGTTAAAGCAACTGGAGCGGTTGACTTACGGTCCACACTCAACGCGGAGGGAGCGGACGCGGTCCATGCCCATCTCACACACGTTCATGCACTCGTTGCTGATCTCAACCATGCGACCCTGGAAGTTCTCCTGGTCGAACACAAACATCTGAGGGTGGGTGGGGGGGGGAGCAGAGAAGGAGAGAGACAGACAGATGAGTACAACGTAAACGCTGATGATGTCTGACTGTATCAGTGATCCAGTGGTATTCCATTAGATTGGATCCAGGAGACGTCCTGTCAGTTGGGGGCTACTTGCCTTGTAGGACATCGTGCCCATCTCGGACTTCTTGCTCTGGGCAGCCTTCCCGTCGGTCTGGGAGGCAGCCTTGGACTTATCACTGGACATGATGACTGGAGGGAGAGAGAGAGGGGGATGAGCATGGAGTGAATGGAATGGACGGTATCATGGGAACAGAGGGATATTTGGGGAAAGGATGGGGTTGGGGACACAGTCTATGTGTTTTAATATAGGGATGTGTACTATCAATGTGACATGTACTATTATAACTAGCTACTTGTAATTACTGATTTCAAAATGAAACACTGTTCTGTCTCCCACCCTCCTCCCTTTACCTGTGTATGCAGCGACCAGCATGTGTATGATGTATGTTTGTCTGCTGCTCTTACCTGTGTGTGTGTGTGTGATCTGCCTCACTCGGAGAGTGTGTGTGGCTCGGAGCGTGCCCCGCCCTTTTATATGCTGGCGCCCAGAGTAAGAGGATTAGACACAGAGAAACAAACCTGCTGAGGTCAGAACCACGGGACAATAGAACCACCGCATCATCAGAGAGGGACAGCCAGAGGGGAGGGGGCCAGCCACAGGGACCAATGAGATCCATAGTTCATTGAGAAGGATTGGAGGGGGGTTGATAGTGGAACACTGGTGATAGGGTCGACTACAAACAGATCAAGTATCTGAGAGATAGAGACAGAACACAGTAAAAGTATATGTTATAAGCAAGCACACAAAATGATGAAGTTTTTATAACCAGTTACATTGCTATTGTGTGGGATATTGGTTTAATTAATTGTGTCCATGATATTTACTGAATAGGCTCCCTATTTACACTACGAGGACATGTGCATTGTGCTATATCATCTGATCATGATTGTAATCAGTCACCAGTTTACGTTAGAAAATGAACATTTCTGGTCGTCTAGTCTCATCTCATCGCAATTCGTTTTGAGACAGTTGAATCGGAGCTCAGGCCTGAAGTCGTCATTAATAAATACTGTTTAAATGATGCATTATTGGAACTCACATTATCAGACTACAGGGTTTTGATTAAGATAGTATAATGTCTATAAGGTGTCAGTATGATTTAGGTGAAGTATGAGGAGTGAAGTTGAGTGGTGCAGTGTTTATTAATTATTAGATTTTTGCCTTGATATGTTTCTGTGTTTGGAGGGGCCAGGATATTATGGACAGTATATCAAGGATGGATGTGTGGCATGATTCAGGCATGTGTTTGTTTGTGTGTGTGTTTGGAGACTGAAGTAATACTATTGAAGATATGTCAAAAACGTTCTCATACTTAAACTTTTCCATCCTGTCCATTTTATATTTTATGCATATGTGTATACTGACATTTTTTTCCGCCTTTAATCCCCACATTCTCCACTTCTATCCCGGTCTTTGTGACCGCCACACGCCAGACTGCTGACCAGCACGAACTGACCGGGTTACTATTGTTCTTTTCCCATTCTGGGCAAACTCCGATCGACGAGCACAGAAAGGACTGGCGTTCCATAACATGTGCTGACCTGGCGTGTCGCGCGGTTTCGATGGAACGACCAACAAGAACAGGAGCACGCAGTGGTCCAGTGTTCCATGTGGGGAAAAAGTTATTGTGCGCGCACCAAGGCCCTGCACAATGGACGCGCTCCAAGAGGCGCGCTTCTCGTCAGTCCATATAAAACTGAAGCGCCAGGATCTCTCAAAAGCTCTTCGCGAGATAGCGTTAAGCGCGTGCCACTCCCGAGCTCATCACGAATAAGTGCCAAACTAGGTAAGGTGCCAACTCCGTTACGAATTTAATGAAAATTATAGGGACAGTAAGATATATTATAATGGGTTTATTCAAGACGCTTTTACACATTCATTTAAAACTCACCAAAAAGCACTAACCATGTTAACGTTGTTACACGTTAACCTGCAGTGCACATTGCATAGATTGGCTACATAATGTATGAACTCGTTTAACTGATCCTGGTTTCCATATTGCGCTGTTGTATGCGGGTGTAGCCTACTAACTTGAATGGACAATTAACGATGTGCTGTCTTATCGCTAGTCTTACACGACTGGCTATACTAGGGAGCAAGCTTGTTAGATAAAACAAAATAATGTTGCTTAATCATAGATTCATTGATCGGCTTTATTAGTATACCATTTAGTTTAGGGGACAGGTCGTTCATCCAAGACTATTTAGTGACATTTGTGACGTGTTAAAGTGTTAAAGGAATAGGTTTTGGTGTGACATTTATACTTATTCGTGTACACTTGAATACCAGTGTGAAGCTTTGATTACGGAATAACATAGAATATAATAATAAAAAATTTAAAAAAATGTTTACTCCGTATGTGTGTACTGTTGGTGTTGAGGTGAACGAGTGTTAGAGAGTTGGGGAGATTGTGTATCTGAAAGTCTGCCCCTGTCTTTTAGGTGTAAAGATGCACAGAACAACTAGATCCCCAATGATGCAAACCCTGGTCAACTCGGGAATGGGCATAGCTCCTTTCTTCAAGGTAACACACCTTTAAATTGAGACACATGCAGGGGCACACACCTTTGCATACGTGGAATGGGCCCTGTCACCTTAAATGTCCCTTTCTTTACCTCATCTTCCATTTCTTCCCCCTCTCCCTCTCTCTGTAGGTGACTGTGTTCGAGCAGGAGCACTTCCAGGGCAAGTGTCAGGAGTTCACCTCTGAGTGCTGTAACATCCACGAGTGTGGTCTGGACATCATCCGCTCCATCAGAGTGGAGAGTGGAGCGTGAGTCTCACGCTGTTCCGTCTGTTTAGTGTGTATGATTGATTAGGGATAGAGGAATACAAGTGTGTACTCTGTGTGTGTCTGTGTCTGTGTCTGTGTGTGTGTGTGTGTGTGTGTAGACTGTACTGTGAATTGCTTACTTACGAGTCCTTTCCCAACAATGTTAAAAAGTAAGAACATTTGCAAATAAAAATGAAAAATAGTAACACTATAAATAACAATAACGGGGCTATAGAATGTGAACGTGTGTGTATGTCATCAATATGCATGTGTGTGTTTTGTGTGTGTGTGTGTATGTGTGTGTTGGACTGTCAGTGTAAGCATGTGTGAGTGTGCGGAGTCATTGTAAGAGGGCCAGTGTAAAAAAGGGACAATGCAGTAGCCATTTGATACAATTGTTCAGCAGTCTTATGGCCTGGGGGTAGAAGCTGTTCAGCAGTCTTATGGCCTGGGGGTAGAAGCTGTTCAGCAGTCTTATGGCCTGGGGGTAGAAGCTGTTCAGCAGTCTTATGGCCTGGGGGTAGAAGCTGTTCAGCAGTCTTATGGCCTGGGGGTAGAAGCTGTTCAGCAGTCTTATGGCCTGGGGGTAGAAGCTGTTCAGCAGTCTTATGGCCTGGGGGTAGAAGCTGTTCAGCAGTCTTATGGCCTGGGGGTAGAAGCTGTTCAGCAGTCTTATGGCCTGGGGGTAGAAGCTGTTCAGCAGTCTTATGGCCTGGGGGTAGAAGCTGTTCAGCAGTCTTATGGCCTGGGGGTAGAAGCTGTTCAGCAGTCTTTTGGTCCCAGACATGGCGCTCCAGTACCGCTTGCCGTGCGGAAGCAGAGAGAACAGTCTGTGGCTTGGGTGACTGGGGTCTTTAACAATTTTCCCGGGCCTTCCTCTGACACCGCCTGTTATAGAGGTCCTGGATGGCAGGGAGCTCGGCCGCAGTGATGTACTGGGCCATCCGCACCACCCTCTGTAGCGCTTGCGATCGAGGGCGATGCAACCAGGCAAGATGCTCTCAATGGTGCAGCTGTAGAAGTTTTGGAGGATCTGTGGGGCCATGCAAAATCTTTTCAATCTCCTGAGTGGGAAGAGGCGCTGTAGCTCCTTTGCGACTGTGCTGGTGTGATAGGACCACATTAAGTCCTTGGTGATTTGGACACAGATGATCTTGAAGCTCTCGACCTGATAAATGAGTGAATGTGTAGACTCTGTGGGTGTTTTGGTTTATAGTGGCTGGTTCAATGTGTGTGTTTAAGATGCTAGTACAATGTGTTTAACTCTCTCTCTCCCCTCTAGCTGGGTGGGCTTTGAGCACCATGATTTCCAGGGCCAGCAGTTCATCCTGGAGAGAGGAGAGTACCCCCACTGGGACGCCTACAGCGGCTCCCTGTCCTACCACGTGGAGCGTCTCATGTCCCTGCGTCCCATCTATTGTGCTGTGAGTAAAGTGTGAGAGGAGAGAGAGAGAGAAAGAGAGAAAATGTGAATGTGTATCAATGCATTTTTTGGGCCAAACAGATTCATTCTTCTCCTTGAGAAACTCCCCCAAAAATATTGGAATATGTTCATCTTTGTGTGTGTGTATGTAACAGTCCTCTCTCTCTCAGTCCCACATGAGCAGTCGTATGATGATCTTTGAGAGAGAGAACTTTATGGGTCGCAGTGTTGAGCTGTGTGACGACTACCCCTCCCTGCAGGCCATGGGCTGGTCCATGCCCGAGGTCGGCTCCATGCACGTGCAGTGTGGCGCGTATGTTAGCCTCTATTATTCACCACACACACACACACACACACACACACACACACACACACACACACACACACACACAACGGGTGAGCAAACAGCTGTGGAAGCTGTGGTTTCATCCTCTGCGCACACCATTGATACACATGCCAGAGACACCAAAACGCAGTGTTACTTAATATTCCCTATCTTTTCCCTCAGCTTTGTGTGCTACCAGTTCCCCGGCTACAGGGGCCAGCAGTACATCATGGAGTGTGAGAGACACAGTGGAGACTACCAGCACTGGAAGAACTGGGGCTCCCACTGCCAGACCCCCCAGATCCAGTCTATCCGCCGTATCCAGCATTAAGGGGGGCTAGAGGCTAAGAGGCCCACGGACAACAAACCCAAAGTACCCCCCCCCCCCCGCCTTACCCTGACAGGAAGAGCAGTCGTCCCTAACTACCGATTCACCACGTACCACTGACACTCACAGCCGCGCCGAGGTACGATAACAGACTATATCGCACTGTAAAAGCACAGGAACACGCACACACATACTGACATGACTGAGACTCACAGACGTACCTATACTGATATAACACACACCGTGTCTTTTACCAGGTTAAAGCACCCGCACACCTGTGCTGTTCTACCTGAACCCCCCCCTTCCCCCCCAACCCCTCTGTCCAGGTCATCTGGGCTGAGCGGGGAGCCAAGCCCCACACCGTGCTCGAACCAGAGGAGAGGTCAACGTATCCTCAGAAAACAGTTTCAAGATGGCTGCCTCTGTAGCGCAGCTCTGATGTGATGTGTGTAGAGGTTGAACCACAGGTTACCTAATAAACTAATGTTCACTTCAGTCGTTCAGGCCTGTCCTATCATTGTGTGTTGTGTGTGAGTGTAGGACAGGGGTCTCCAACCTTATCAAGCATGAGAGCCACTTTGAAAAAATTAAACATGTCACAAGCTATTCCTTTTTTTTTGTGCTTTTAAATAGGCATATTCTTCTCTTCCCCGGGTCCTTGGTGTACAAGAGAAAGTAGTGTACTGTTTTGTCAACATACCTGGTAACATAATGGTTCATAAACAACTTTGAGGGGAGCGCTATAAAATCTGTGATTTAAAAAACAAACAAATTCAGTTATATATTTTACCAAATTATGTTCTCTGTTGTATTTTTCCTGGATTTAGAATTTTGGGGGGTTTTCACTCTCAAAATTACAATTGTTCACGACAACAAAATTGGATGTTTTGAGTCCATGCTTAAATCACATCTGGAAGAAAATTAACAAATGTAGATGTTTTTGTGTAATTCCCCTTTAATTGTGTATCTGGCCCTATAATTGCGAATTTAGCAAGTGAAGAATGTGCCATCTAATGTGCTGGTATATCGATGGTTCTGTACCGCTGCTGCTCATTTTATGGCAAGGTTTGCAAATAACAAATAATAGATACAAATGATATACTTACATATGATATACTTTTGCCAGGTTAGCCTACTTTGCAGTTAACATTGAATTGAGAATGTTTCGGGGAAAGTACTGAGTGATAGACAAACGCGCGCACCACACAGACAGGGGCAATATTGCTGGAAATTAATTGGCATATAGTGTGTTAGGTTTGGCTTTTTAACCCAATAGCGGCTAACCAGGGCTGGATTAATGTCAAAGCTATGTTGATTAGATAGCAGCTGGGAGCTTGCGGTGTCTGATACTTGTTAGATTTGTTTATGACAGTTTGCGATGGAACACATGAAAATTGCATGTAGTTTCAGGTGGGCTGCGAGCTACTGGTAACTCGCGATCGACCTGTTGGGGACCTCTGGTGTAGGAAATCTATAACACGTGCCATACGGGAGGCAACTTTGTAATGATCAGCATAATAAGCATCTTAAGATGTGATATTTGGTTCTAACATAATAAATCAAGGACTTGCATACTGCATGGCAAACCCTCTAATAAACATGGGAATAACTGAAAAACGACTCCACAAATGAACCTGTTGCGTTTTACAAAAAATGAATACCCTTGTGTCAGTCATAGAGATCACCGTCACCACCTGCTGACCACTTAAAGACACTACAACGCCGCTACAGACGTTCAAGCTATTTAGGCTGCACTTAAAATAGATTCACACAAGGACACACAGGTATTAAGAACATCTTTAATCTCGTAATCTGGTTAAAAAACTGAAAACAGTCAAACTGCTGGGGAGAACAGTAATAATGAGAAGCAACAGCAAGAACAATGATGACAACAAGACCCATGAGGCTAAGTGATTTCATTCTAGAACAGTCAGAAGCAGAATCGGATGATGGTAGGCCTGTGATGATTGACACTCAACCAACCAGAGCCCTCAATTCCTGCGAAACTAAACTAACAGCCGTGTAAAACCCGATTTGGTGGCAACTCACCAAAAAAACAACATTTGCTATATGAACCCAAACTCCTCTCTACAAGAGGCTAGTAAAAGCTTGCGTTTTTCTACACGGGTCATTGAAAACCTAAACACAATGATGTGTTAAAAGGTCTGGGCAGTGAGATGTAGACAAAGAAACAGAACAACTGACACACACATTCAAAACTGACAATCTATGTGCTGAAAACTAGAACTCATGCACAGAGCCCTATAAGCTGGGAGAGGTAGAAATAGGTACAGCAACGTATCAAATACTTCCTCTTATTTGTTTTATTTGTTTTACCTCCATTCGTCCTCTTCTGTTTAACAATTGGTAACTTGGATGAACTCAATCACCCAACTTTCACAAACACCCAAATCCTTCTTTTACGTAAACACTCCTGCTTCTCCATCAAGCAGAAACCTGTACATTCCTCGTTGTTTTGCGATGGCTGTCTGTGTGGTAGCCCTCTGAGTTTGTACTTGGAGATTTGTCCATACCTCCTGTCACCTAGCAGGGAGGGAGAAGCAGGTTGGTCACTCTGTAGGGAAGCAGGGATAGGGCGGGCATGTTTATACTGTAGAAGTAAAAAAATAAATACAAACTCTGATTAGAGTTGAGTGTGATAATCTGCTCAGTCTTGACCATGTAGGCTACCGTGTCGGCAGTCCCCTCAGTCAGAGCAGACATGACAGATCCGATAGAAGGGGCGTGGGTCCAAATCTCCTCCAATGACATTGATATCTTCCTCTGAACCAAGCCCCGCTAAAGCCCCCAAACACATCCACTTCCTCTTGCTCCCAGCTTCCTGTTGACCCTTCGATGTCCACCTGTTGTGGACATCAAAGGATGGGAGACTGGAGGCTTTACTATCCCAGAATGCATCTGAACTGGGACCTTCCACTCTGCTATTTGGATTGCTGGGTTGTGGAGTTCTGTTGTCTGTTTATCTGCGCTGTCTGTCATCCATTCTTCTAGATGCTCTTCAATCGCTCCGATGTCCTCCACACCCATTTCTTCTTCCCTTTTCTCCATCTCTTCATCCATACATACGTTTCTCCCTCTCTTCTGTATGATCGGTCCTTTGTGGTTTGAGCTCGGTCCATCCTGTTTCCTCTCCTTGTCCCTCTCGTTCCCCCTCTCCATCTCTCACTCAGCTCTGTGTCTGCAGGACCACCCTGTTTTTCTGGAAGGCTGAGGAGGCAGTTACCTGAGTGACATCGACATCCTCCTCCTCTGTGGTCACTTCCTTCCCAGACTCCTCTCTGTCCTCGGGGTGTACCTACTCAACAGGCTGGGGGTTCTGGACCTGTGAGCGTATGGGCCGGTGGGACTAGCTCTGCTTCTGGACTTGTCCTCGCTGGCTCTCTCTCCTCCCCTCCCTTTGTCATCTCCTCCTCCACTCTCCTCCTCGCTGGCTCTGTTTCTCGCTTGTCCTCGCTGGCTCTGTTTCTCGCTTGTCCTCGCTGGCTCTGTTTCTCGCTTGTCCTCGCTGGCTCTGTTTCTCGCTTGTCCTCGCTGGCTCTGTTTCTCGCTTGTCCTCGCTAGCTCTGTTTCTCGCTTGTCCTCGCTGGCTCTGTTTCTCTCTTGTCCTCGCTGGCTCCGTTTCTTGCTAGCTCTGTCTCTCTTGTCCTCCCTGGCTCCGGTCCTTTCTCCCACCCCAGCTGAGGCTTCTACTCTCCTCTTTTTCTTCCTCCTCCTTGTTTCTCCCTCTAGGCTGATCTGTTCTGCAAGGAGGCTGGTCTGTTCAGGTGGAGCTGGAGGGCTAGTAACCTTCGGTCTGCCTCTCCCTCTCTTCACGATAGCCACTGCCCCAGACAGTCCCCTCACATTCTTCTCGCTCTGTCTGATTGGCTGTCTCACGTCTGAGCTTCTTGGGGGTTCTGATTGGGGGATTGGGGATTTCTGGGTAGTGTCAGACTCTACTGCTGGCCGGGCTTTGTTCTAAGAGAGATGACTATAATTAGACCACTCAGCCATAACACATCTATACAAATTATACACTGCTAACAATTTACTGAAGAATACATGAAGTACCCCGAGTAAATAGTAATAAATGTTTCATAACAGAAAATGTTGAGGAATGAGCTTTGATCTTTTCAGCCGACCTGATTGGGCCGTTGCCCTTCGAGACTCCACCCCTGGTAACACCTTAGTCTTTCTTCTCCAGTCTAAGGGTTAGAGGTGTGTTGCTGTGTTCTGGTTGAGGCGTGTATACCTGGGCCAGGTGTGTGTTACTCTGCCCAGGGTTAGAGGTGTGTTGCTGTGTTCTGGTTGAGGCGTGTATATCTGGGCAAGGTGTGTGTTACTCTGGGCTGTGTGACTGTCGCTTTGCTCTTCTCTGACTTGAGTGCTTGGGGTTCTGTGTGCAGCTGTGCTGGTCTGTATCTATGCTCCACTATAGTTCCTGAGGGCAGTGTAAGGCTCCGAGAGGCTGGCTGTGCTCTGATTGTCTACCTGTGTGCAGCTTGATCCCTCACCCTGTCCCTCTTCCCTTGAGTTGGCTGCTGCCACCTGCAGCTCAAATGACCTGAGGAATTGATCCAGGATGTCACTCAGCTCGCCCTCCCCATGCTGTTGCTGCAGCCCCACTTCTGATGATGACTTGGCACTTTCAGAAAGGTCACCCCCACCGGTCACCTTGGCAACAGTGTCCATGGTGCTAGGAGCTGCTACGGCAACATCCCTGCCGGTGTCCTGGTCTAAGCCCATCATGATGTCCTCCAGCAGGCGGTCAAACTGCTCGGCTGAATTACATGGGTAGGGAATGGAAGGGGATGGGGGGTAGAATTACATGGGTAGGACATAGAAGGGGATGGGGGGTAGAATTACATGGGTAGGACATGGAAGGGGATGGGGGGTAGAATTACATGGGTAGGACATGGAAGGGGATGGGGGGTAGAATTACATGGGTAGGACATGGAAGGGGATGGGGGGTAGAATTACATGGGTAGGACATGGAAGGGGATGGGGGGTAGAATTACATGGGTAGGCCATGGAAGGGGATGGGGGGGTAGAATTACATGGGTAGGACATGGAAGGGGATGGGGGTAGAATTACATGGGTAGGACATGGAAGGGGATGGGGGGTAGAATTACATGGGTAGGACATGGAAGGGGATGGGGGTAGAATTACATGGGTAGGACATGGAAGGGGATGGGGGGTAGAATTACATGGGTAGGACATGGAAGGGGATGGGGGGTAGAATTACATGGGTAGGACATGGAAGGGGATGGGGGGTAGAATTACATGGGTAGGACATGGAAGGGGATGGGGGGTAGAATTACATGGGTAGGACATGGAAGGGGATGGGGGTAGAATTACATGGGTAGGACATGGAAGGGGATGGGGGGTAGAATTACATGGGTAGGACATGGAAGGGGATGGGGGGTAGAATTACATGGGTAGGACATGGAAGGGGATGGGTTTGACCAGACCTCTCTGCCACTTTATCACTGGGAAGCCATCCTGGGGCAGAGGACTTCACCAAACACATAATACACTTGTTAGAATTTACGGCATTGGCAAGTGAAGAATGCACAAACACATATAGTTCTAAAACCAAATAGATACAGTTGAAGCCAGAAGTTTACATACACACAAATTTATTTTTAACAAACTATAGTTTTGGCAAGTTGGGGAGGACATCTCGTTTGTGCATGACACGTAATTTTTCATGGAAAATTCCAGAAAATTATGTAATGGCTTTAGAAGCTTCTGATAGGGTAATTGACATCATTGGAGTCAATTGGAGGTGTACCTGTGGATGTATTTCAAGGCCTACCTTCGAACTCAGTGCCTCTTTGCTTGACATCATGGGAAAATCAAAAGAAATCAGCCAAGACCTCAGAAAACAATTGTAGACCTCCACAAGTCTGGTTCATCCTTAGGAGCCATTTCCAAATTCCTGAAGGTACCAAGTTCATCTATACAGAAAATAGTACGCAAGTATAAACACCATGGGACCAAAGATCATACTATTTGGAGAAATGTCCTCTGGTCTGATGAAACAAAAATAGAACTGTTTGGCCATAATGACCATCGTTATGTTTGGAGGAAAAAGGGGGAGGCTTGCAAGCCAAAGAACACCATCTCAACCGTGAAGCTTGGGGGTGGCAGCATCATGTTGTGGGGGTGCTTTGCTGCAGGAGGGACTGGTGTACTTCACAAAATATATGGCATCATGAGGGAGGAAAATTATGTGGATATATTGAAGCAACATCTCAAGACATCAGTCAGGAAGTTAAAGCTTGGTCGCAAATGGGTCTTCCATATGGACAATGACCCCAAGCATACTTCCAAAGTTGTGGCAAAATGGCTTAAGGACAACAAAGTAAAGGTATTGGAGTGGCCATCACAAAGCTCTGACCTCAAACACATAGAAAATGTGTGGGTAGAACTAAAAAAGCCTGACTCAGTTACACCAGCTCTGTCAGGAGGAATGGGCCAAAATTCACCCAACTTATTGTGGGAAGCTTGTGGAAGGCTATCCGGAATGTTTGACCCAAGTTAAACAATTTAGAAGGCAATGCTACCATATACTAATTGAGTGCATGTAAACTTCTGACACTCTGGGAATGTGATGAAAGAAATCAAAGCTGAAAGAAATAATTCTCTCTACTATTACTATATGACATTTCACATTCTTAAAATAAAGTGGTGATCCTAACTGTCCTAAGACAGGGAATTTTTAATAGGATTAAATGTCAGGAATTGTGAAAAACTGAGTTTAAATGTACTTGGCTAAGGTGTATGTAAACTTCCGACTTCAACTGTATGTAATAACTGAGTTGTGTGACTGTGTGTCAGAGAGATGTCACTTAAGCTGCTGCCATGCATTCTGTTGGCCCCTCCCTTCTCTTCTGCCCTGCAGCGAGGCTTCACCCCTCTCCCCACACCAGTGATCTCCTACCCCTCACTCTGCCCTCGCTTCTTTAGATGGATCTTGATTGGCTGCATCAGCTCCCGGGGCTTCAGGTAGTTTCCAGCCGACCACGTCTGCGCCCCTCCCCCTCCTGCAGGCTCAGACTCCCCACCTCCACAGTCTTCCTCTCTGGGACACCTCCACCAGCCTGCTCAACTTCAGACCCTTTCATCCTCGCTGCTTCCCTTCCCCCTCCCTCCACCACCTCCTCCTCCTCTCGGCTCTGTTCCTCCTCTCCTGGCTCCACCCCCCCACCTCCCCCTGACCCCCCTCCCTCTCAGGTTCTCCTCCTGTGGTTGGGTGAGATCTGATGAATCCAGAGATGTTTCCCTCAAAATAACCATTCTGTCTCTCCCTCCCCCTTGTCCAAGTCCTCCCCCTCCTGGTAGCCCCGTCCCCCCATGTCTGGGGGGGGGGGGGATTTGAGGTGAAGGGAGCCCCTCGTTGACATGCTCTAGGCAGACAGGAACACAGGGGGGATGGATGGAGGGATGAGAGGAATGGGGGGAGGATCTAAACAGGTGCAGATTCACCAGAAGGCATGAGGATGGTAGAATTGGGATTGTTAGGGGTTTGATTCTCAGCTAACGGGCAGTTTAGCAGGTGAGACAGGGGGGTGTAAGGAATATTAGGAGGGAGGGAGCGGTACGGAGAGGGGAACAGGGACAATAGAACCAGAGGCATTCCCTGGATGTCCACAGCAGACAGATGGGCCCAGGGGAGAAGACACCATTGAAGTCCCCTGTATCGGTTACACTCCCCTTTAACTCACAGGTCTGAGTCCCGGAGTCTTTTCATACCGAGTTGGTTTCACCTTCTCTCTGAGCTTCCTGGTGAGAGCTTCTGCTCTTCACTTCTCCCTCCCATCTTTCTCACTGCCTGAGCTTCACTGCTCTGCAGGGGGTCTGTCACCCTGTGAAAGCCCCTCCCTCGGTCTATCCTCCTCCACCAAGCTTTGACCCACTCTTCCTTGACTGCTGGACCAAATCTCCCACCTCCCTTGTCATCTCTCGTTCCGACCTTCACCAGTCCTTGGATACCCAGCCTGGCAACAGCAGCAGCAGCGGTCACTTCCTGCCTCTCCACCTCCCCCACCATCTTCCCAGAGTACAGAAAGCCCACCAACCTCAGCAGGGTGCAGGCCACCAAAGCCTGGAACTCCAGTAGGTGGTTCTGCCCAGAGGGAGATGGACAAAGCACAAGACAGCTGGGGGCTCTGGACGGATAGGATTCAACTGTGGGCTTGAATTAGCTATTTTGGCTACATCAGATGACACATATTAGCTAATCAGCCCATCTGTTAAAAGCATTTAGTTATGAGTTTAGACTAGAGGCAAGGCAAAATGACTTCATGAGTTTAAAATTTAGGGCATAATCACATCATCCTTTATGTAATCTAAATTGCAATCAGGGTATTGCAGACTTTGGTGACAGGGGCGGTGAATTGACAGACAGCTACATAATCACAGCCAAATTAGCACGTCAGCTAGCTAGCTGTGGTGATGTGCACCAGCTACAAACACTTGACTCAACCAATGAGTATACTGATAATATTTGAAGTGGCGGACCATGCAAATAGTTTGTTGAAGTGCACTCTGTATTAGCATTCTAGAAATAACTCATTTGTTTAACCGTGTAATTAGATAGCTAGCCAGTAAAAGTACATTCACAGACATCTTGCACCAACAGCTGCTAACGTTTGCTAGGCTAGCTAGTTGACAGAACAAAATCACAGATCGCTTTACTCACCTTTCTCCAAATCCCTTGATGTGTCCTTTTCTCAAAATAAAAACTGAAACTCCAAAAGCATCGAAAATGCTTAGTGCATAAAAGTTGAAATCATTATTGTTATTTGTAAACAGACTGTGTTTTTCATTATTTAACTCTTAATTGACTGAAAGCTAGCCTGCTTGTCACGCTCAATTTGGTGAGGTGATTGACTGGTCACCGAACACTAAATGGGTTGCCATGTGTGTGCGCACCTGTAATAAATCTATGTCTATGTGAAAACCCTGCAAAAAAAAAAAAAAGCTGGCTATGTGTGTAGTATGGACTATAAAATGTACAGACAAGTAAATTTGTTCAAACCCAAACTTTATTCACCATCAATTTGCATTTTTCTCCCAAAATAAAAACAATTATTCCCCTCTTTCATGAATTGTATTCATCTGAAACAGTTAAAAAAGGCCTACCGGAATTTAAATCACCGTCACACAGACAGTTATACAGGGCTAATAAATCTAGTTTAAGACAGAGCATTGCAGTCTAATTATTGCTTAGTTATGGTCCAGACTCCTAATCTGCACGTTATACATAGCCCAATGGGCTGTTGAACAGACGTAGGGACACAATTGAGGCAATCAAAGACAGAAAGAACCCTCAGGGAGTCGGCGTGCTGATCTAATCATGATCTGATTAGGAATTCCATCGTAAATTCCACAGGGAGATTCTAAAAACCTTTGATCCACCTTCAAATAGAATCTAATGGCACAGGTAGAAGCATCCGAATTCCACGACTCCAGTTCAACGGGTTCCATTCCCTGTGTGCTCAAAAGGATCAGGGTAAAGGACCGGGTTTGAGGGTGCCGTATCCTTGTGCGGTTTGGGTCTTGGCCAACGTTCCTCGAACTTCTCAAAGAAGAGTGGATCGGTGAATGGCCCGGAGTAGATTATGTGCTGGATCAGGTACATGATTGCCACGACCATTGCACTGATCAGAAAGAATGGTATGAGCGGTCGCAGGTAAGCCCACACGACCCCCACCTCATACGACAACGATCCAAAACCACCTTGGTTACCAGTGTGAGAAGTGTGGCGAGACGAGCCTGGGAACAGGGTGGGAGACCCATCCCGCGCACCCCGCGTGTTGGAAGGCGGGGGAGAGAGGTAATCCATACTGGAGTAATAGAATGAACACTATTGCAAAACTGTCTGAATAGTTCAGTTATTTTACAGCCGGATGTCTTCAATTAGGCTAATAATCCATGGGGGAAAAATATGAAAGGAACATTCTCTAATTCTGTAGTTCCAGTGTCTTGGCACTCTAATCGCGTGGTCCAGACAATTCCTGTGCGCAATAGCCTGGGTACGATGTTGCTCTCGCTCACAGACAGTCACACACAAACACTAGTTACCCCCAGGGCTTGTGAATGGTCCATGGCTCTTAATGGTCAGAGTTTGACCTGAAGAGTTGATTCATCACGGGTCAACGTGATTAAATCCTCAATAAAATGCCATTGTCTCGGTCTCAATCGGTTCTTTAAAATTGTCCTTCTCCTGCCCTGCTGTGTTGATTCTGGAGGAATATGACACTGCGCATGATTGAGAGAGCAAATGAAGGAGAGTGGATTCTTTAAATAGATGTAGTACCAGTAACAAGGGAGCCAGGAGAAAGAATCTGCTGGGGAGAGGGACACAGGCCACATGCATACAGTACACACGCTTGCATGCATTCTATTAAAACACCTATTCTCTCTTACAGACACACACTATTCGCTCTCACACCCCCAAGAGTCGTAGTGATCCATCCAACAGCTGTAGTTTAATTGCATAGGCCAGTGTTTCCCCAACTCCAGTCCTCAAGTACCCCCAACAGTACATATTTTTGTTGTGGCCCCGGACCAGCACATTAGATGAGTCTCTAATCATCAAGCCCTTGATAAGTTGAATCACAACATTGAAAATGTGTGCTGTTGGGGGTACTGGAGGACTGGAGTTAGGAAACACTGACCTAGGCTATAAGATGAAGAGATGCCTCAAAGGGTTTTACAAGCAGACATTGAGGCACTTTAAAAAGGTTCAATGCAGCAATTTTTTTCCCTCAAAATTATTTCTGGTTAACAATTAAGTACCTTAGTGATTTTGTTTTGAATTAAAAATAGCTTCTTAGCAAAGAACAATTTCTCAAGCAAGAATTTTGCTAGGACTGTCTGGGAGTGGGCAGGGGGAAAGTGAAAATGAGCTGTTATTGGCTGAGAGGTTTGGAAACATTTCTTATTGGTCTATTAACCAATTTACCGCCTGGTGCCGCCACCAGGCAGGCAAAAACTCCATCCTACCAAAACAGGTAGAAATTTCAGCCACTTTTCAAAAAGCTTTTACACCTAAAGGCATTAACATCATTCAAAATATTTTTCCAACCTCACATTTTTGACTATAGTGGGCCTTTAAAGCCCTTATATTTAACCAAATCACCACCACACAATACATTATGTACCCCCCCCGGTAATCTTCTCACAGCGTGAGACATGAGACAAAAAGCGACTGAGCACATCAACACTAAACATTAATCTGTGGTCAAATGTTCCCCAGGGTCATGTTAGCCTTTTAGAAAGCTTATCCTGGCTTTAGAGACAGCGCAATAGCAATGGCTTGGGTTCGGGCTATAATATTGGCCAAGGTATAGACTCAAAAGCAAATTCGGAGGGCTAAAGAAACTATTTTAGGCATCTCAAATGTTGTAGAAGCATACTTTAAGGAGGCACAAGACTGAGCAGACCACAAAGCTTAAAAGCCTTCATGAATATTAAAGGTGTGAATGTGTGTTTGAAGAGAGGGAGTCTGGTTACCCAGACAGACTAAGCTGTACCCCTTTAATTAGATGCGTTTATCCCCAAGAGCACATCTCCAGCTGTCACACGCACACAAAACATGCTACTTGATACCGATAGACCTCGCCAGTGTGCTAACGCTAGTTAGCATTGGCTCACGAAACTACCTCAAAACTTCCTTCATACTGAACACAGATACATAAAAACGGTACCCACAAGTTCCTCCGACTCTGGGGAAGTAGATTAAGGGCCATATTGCCAAAAATCCCGAAGTAGCCCTTTAAAAACATCAAATCTGGTCTGAGAAAAGATCTTTATTTTATAAAAACAGCATTGCCAGTTACATACTCTTACTGAAGAAAATGAAACCTTTCAGAGCCAAGGCAAGTTCATCATATTTGTACATGAATAGGCAATGCTACAGAGAAACGACGCATGTGGCAACCATATAAAAAAAAAAATTTAAAAAAAGTTGAGTAGTCTCCTTTGCCATTAAAGAAAAGTTACAAAAGCAGAATAAAATAAAAAGTAGAATAGAGATTGCATAATGCTTCACCCACCACTCCCAACAACCATTCCCAAATCAGAAAACAATATTAAAAACCCAAAACACGGACACAAAATGAAAAGTCAAAGTATATATAAAAAAATAATAAAAAAATTAAAAAAATGCTCCCAAAATGTGCTTTTCATTTCCCCCCCTAGTCTATGCTCAAGTCTGGTCCTACCGTCTGTTTATACTTGAGTTACCTCTGAGGAATCCAATTCTCCCGAAACACAAGTGTAATTTCTACAGAAAACCAACCCCTCTTTTTCAACCAATGCCTTTTGGGTCCATACGTACAGCACATTGTTCTGGCTAGTGTAACAGCAAGTACTGACTGAACTAGTGTTATTGTTAGTGGTATAGGAGGTTCAGAGCATTGCTGATAGAACAGACGATTCATGTTTAACATGCGGAACCAAGAATCTGCCAGCTCTATGCAAAAGATTGATCACGGAAGCGGTCCAAAACAATCCACCCTAGGGAACAGGCCCCGGGTCTGTAGTGGGGTTCTGTATAATAGTGTGGGGAATGCGTCCCTAGTGTTATAGTTTAGTGTTGGAATGTTATCGAGCGTATGAGAAAATGTAGGACTAAGAGCTGTGGTGCTTGTTAACCGTGTGTGAACAGTAGTATTCCTGCTACCGGCACAGCAGCAGCAAAACCCACACTCCAATAGGTGTATGAGATCGCACTCTCACAGCCATCGTTAACCACAGACTCAGGAGGGTTCCAAAAAAATAAGCAATGTAAAAAAAAATAAGGTATCACAACAAGAGAAATAGAGGCAGTTGGTACATCTGTAAAAGCCACAATTGAAAAGAAACCGAGACAACACAAATGATATTTGCAAAAGGAGTAGAAAAAACATGAAAGCACACAATATGAAGTCCTTAAAAATAAAAAAAAAACAGGCTCATATGGGTTGTTTGTTTGTTAAATAAAACCACTCATGCACACACACAGGTCTCAGGTCTCCTGTATGGCCCTCACTTACACACCGGCCTCACACGCTCCTCCCAACTACCCCAAAACCAACCAGCCTGTAATATACCTAGAAAAGGTGAAAATAACTCCTATACAAACATTCTGAACCTATGAGGACCGAGCCCCATTGGTCCAGCAGCCACGCATGACCTTTCCACTCACCAATCCCAATCTGGGTACCACTTAAATTAAAATCAACCCTAAAAAAAAAGCTATAGACACCTTCCTCCCCAATCAAAACATTTCCTCTTTTTATATACAAACACATACCCTACAGATATTAAAAATAAATTCATCTCAGGATGCAGATGGCAGTAATCCGATTCACGACGATGAAAATAACAAAACACTTGGATGAGTATGAGGATTCTAACAAACGACAGGAAACACTCATCAAGCCAAATGTTGGATGTAAGTAACCAGAAAACAGAAATAAACAATGATTGTCAAACAAAGACTATTGCCTTGAGAAAAGGGAATATCAATATAATTTAAATAACAGGGAATATATTTCTGACGCTACTATGGTGTGTGTGTGTGTGTGTGTGTGTGTGTGTGTGCGCGTGTGTGTGCGCGTGTTCAGTTTGAGTGTTTAATATCACTCTGATTGCAACACAACCACTTTCTTTGGATGGCAACCCTCATAGCCTTGCGATGGAAGGAGAGAAAGAGGGGGATGAGAGAGAGCAAGTCCATGGATCTCTAGTGTTCTCTGCTCAGCAGGGGCAGGGTTGGGGCAGCTCACCCTGGGTAATGCACACCATCAGTTCTTCTGGAGGAAGAAGACGATGATAAATACTGTTATCAGTGCATGTGGTAATATTTAAGAAGAGTAAAACAAACCGCACACAAGCCGATTTTGTGGTACGAGTATGTCAGTCTATACACAATATGCCAAAATGCAAGTGCCTAGGGAATACTGTTAGTTTTAGGGTTAAGTACAAGTCCACACAGCATACTGTACCGGTGTGAAAGCCTTCAATCAGTTTTCACTGCGCATTATACTGGGTGCAAAACCAAGGTACTGGAATTATACAATACAGACAGTTACAAGAGAAAAGGTCATAAGTTAAGAGAACGGATGGCGATTTAGAGTCCATGCAGGACAAGAGGTGAAACGTACCATGCTGTTACATGCAGGGGGGAGAGGGGGGGGGGGCTAACCATCGTAGGAGTCCAACAGAGGCAGGGAACCCTTTCTGCCCCCGTACACCCCACGCTGAGACGGCATGAGAGAGAGAGAGAGAGAGAGAGAGAGGTGGTGGAAGAGATACCGTGAGCAGAGGTGACGGTCGTCGACCCGAAAAAGGTTTTGAAAAAGGTGTGAAGGAGAAGGTTAATAAAGGGTAGTGTGTTTAAGTTAAAGAAACCATGTGTACAGGGCGGGGGGGGGGGGGGGGGGGGGGGGGGGGGGGGGGGTTACCTTTAAAGTGTCTGTGGTGTCGAGGGAGTTGTCCAGAGAGCGTCTCCTCTCCCGCTGGTCCAGTGTAGAGTAGGCTTCTAAAGTGGAAGAGCATGAAATCAATATTGATTAGTTTTTTTTTTACAAAAATCTAATCTTCGGGCTCAGCTTCGACAGTGTTTCCATGGATACTCACCAGGGCCTAAGTCATTCAGTGGAATCATGTCTCTCTTCGCCCCTGTGGAAATAACAAAAGCCATTAACATCCCGCTTGTTTCCCTACAACTCCTACATACTGTATATTTTATGTCTAACTTCAACTTTCTGTCAAAGAAGCAAGTCTTTTTTCAGAAAAAAATGAAATAAAACTATTCCCAGTCTCACCTTTGTCTAGCATTGGCATGGTTGTTTCCTCGTAGGTCCCGTTGGTGCGTGCGGAGGGGCCGTTGGCGGATGTGTTGAGGTTCACCGTGAAGTCAGTCTTCTTCCAGCCATCCTTCTCCAGGGGGCGCCGCAGATCCTTATGCCCCCACACCAGCTGCAACACCTGGCCTGCCCCGCGCACCTCCCGCTCAGACCGCTTACTGCAGGACCAATAGACATGCGCTCGGTTAGACACGCTGTATGGACACACTTTGACCTATCCGTCTCAAACAAACGTGCACACACACAGAACATGCTTGTCAATGAGCTTCAGTTCAACACACACACTCTCTTACCCATCCTTATTGATGAGCACCAGTCTCTCGATGCCTTGGGAGGCTCTGAGGGTCTTGGCGGCCTCCAGGCTGTTGCCCAGCACCTCAGTGAGCGTGCTCAGCACAGACACCACCGTCTCCTCAGACAGAGGTCGTGCAGACTGGCTCTGGCCACCCGGCAGGTCTGCCACCAGGTGGGGCACGGCGTGCTTACCTGAGGGAGGACAGGACGGCTCAAATGAGCAACACAGACGAAAGAGTGGCTCTGAAGCAATCCAGGAAGGAACGACCTTTCTATATGCTAATGAAGCAGTCTTTCCTCATGTGAAGTTGTGATAACAGGCGACTGATGCACATGCCAACTTACCGAGCAGCTCGCGGTTGCGGTTGTCGATGGCCAGGTTCCTCAGGGCCCCGGACATGGCTCTGACCACACGGTCGTTCCCATGAGCCAGCAGCTCTGCCATCATAGGTAGGCCCTTCTCCAGACGTACCGTGGCCCGGATATACCGGCCATACTGATTGAGAGAGAGAACCATTACCATGGTTAGAACCATTACCATTCTGAACAGAGAAGTCATCCTGAGGAGAAAGCAGCAACCAACACCATTGGGGTAATGCTACGAAATCAGACAATGAGACGCGAGAGGTGGTGGAGATCTCAGGGAAAGATGAGAGAGATCAGAGGCTGTCCACTCACAGTCCAGCGTCCGGCACACAGGTTCTGTATGGCTCCGGCTGCTGCCTCCAGCACTGAGGGGTTCTTGCTCTCTCTCAGCAGGGAAGTGTAGACACGCACCACCTCAGGCTGGAACAACAGCTCATAGCCTGGTAGGAAGAGGGATTTTAGGAACGGATTGTGTGTGTCGCATGTACGCTGTGCTTTCATATGGCGTTTTGACTCACCTTTGGCAGGCGTCGTCCTCTTTGGGATATCGACCTGGTCCGCACTCCCGTCATCCGCATCTTTCTGACCTGGAGAGAAACCCAACCATCTAGAGATCATTCTGATTTCAATGGGTTTTTTTTTTTTTTTTTTTTTTTTTTTTTTTTTTTTTTTTTTTTTTTTTAAATCGGTACCACCTCGGCCATTTTTAATAAATGCAAATTCCCCTCAATGACATTATGGTATCATGCAAACGTGGCCACTAGTTGAACAGCATGCACTCACTATGACAAGTCCCACCTACAAAACCTACGGGCTAAAGGAAAGGCAATGTTAAGGCCAGCCAGCGTTAGGAAAAGCCCTTGTTCAGCCATAGCGCAATAGGACACTAAGAAGAGAATCTTACCTGTGGAAAACCACTCATCTAAAACAGGACGGGAACAAAAGGAGGAGGACAGAGGGAGAGGGAGGGACGGAGTGTGAAAAACATGAATCCCAGCCACCAACAAGCAAAAACAAAACCGGTCAGGTCCACAAAAGCAAAACATTTAAAAAAAAAACTCAGCCCCGGGCATCAACAAAAAAAAAAAGCACACACCGAGTAGGACTACGTTTCCACTAACCACAGATTCATCCCCTGTTACTGAGTCAGGACTGGGGCGAGGGCAATCTGATCCTTAATCTGGGGTTAAGGGAAACAGTCTACCTCTAGCCACAGAACACACAGGGTGTATAATATGACCTTAAAACAGGCCGGTTACTGACCTTTGCCCTTCCGTGAGCCGAAGCAGCTGGCCTTGTTGGATCCGGGGACAGGGCCCTGGTTTAGGGGCGCGGCCTCCAGGTAGCGCTCGCAGCCAGGAACCTCCCGGTGAACCTGATAGGACAGATTTCTCAGCAGACACACACTGTTCTCCACCAACTACACACAGAGAGAGATGGAGAGTGGAGGTTTAAAAGCATCTTTATTCAATCATGTTCATTGCAAAATAAAAAAAATGTATGTACCATCCCAAAAATTACGTAAATCAGATTTAAGCAATCAATTACCTTGTTGTCCACATCTTTGCGGTTGATCTGTGATTGGACAATGTACATGAGCGAGTCCACCAATCCCGTGCACTCTCTCAACTTCCGCCTGGCCTCGCTACGTTCTGAGCTCACGTTCCTGAACAAGAAAAGAAAATATGACATTAAAATGGTTTATATTTCCCCTCAGATCCAATAGCTATTCCCCCTGCCTTCATCTCCTCCGCTGATCGCCAGCCCTCCATTTCCTCTCCATCCACGTGCCTCAGACAGCCAGCCGTGTTGGTGAGGGCCGTCTCCCACTCCAGGTGGCGTGGTTTGAGGCTCTCTTCTCCTCCGTCACGACCTCTCTCCCAGCCAGAGTGCGGCACCATCACCTCGTCAGAGAGGGCATGTAACGCGTGGTCCACGATCTCCATCTTCACCGAGTCGTGAGACGAAAGGTTCCACAGCGTGCCTGAGGAAGAAGAGAACGCATTCTTCAGCGTTTTTCATGACTCTGTCCTCGGAGTCCAATCACAAAGTACAGGTAACTGCCAAAACCATGTCAACAAGGCCAGCATGTACAAAAATGATAGGCAGGCCATTATTTTGGCCACCGTGGCTATGCTCCCATCGGATGATAATTCCCCCATCCACAGGGCATGAGTGGTCACAATGGTTTGAGGAGCATGAAAATGACGTAAACCATATGCCACGGTCGTCTCCGGTCTCTAGATCTCAAACCAATTCTGGAACGGCGCCTGAAACCTTCCCACCATCAGCAAAACATCAAATGATGGAATTTCTTGTGGAAAAATGTCGCAATATTCCGATAGAGTCTCCAGACATGTGGAATCTATGATGTTCTGGCTTGTGCTGTTTCCAGTATTTTGGCAGTTACTTATGTATAGAAAACATGAACACCAGCTCTTTCCATGACAGACTGACCAGGTGAACGCTATGATCCCTTATTGAGGTCACTACAATCAGTGTAGATGAAGGGGAGGAAACAGGTTAAAGAAGGATTTTGAAGCCTTGAGACAATTGAGACATGGATTGTGTATGTGTGCCAGTCAGAGGGTGAATGGGCAAGACATAAGATTTAAGTGACTTTGAACGGGGTAGGGTATCAGGTGCCAGGTACACCGGTTTGAAGGTGTCAAGAACTGCAACGCTGCTGGGTTTAAGCTCAACCGTTTCCTGTGTGTATCAAGAACGGTCCACCACCCAAAGGACACCCAGACAACTTGACGCAACTGTGAGAAGCATCGAGTCAACATGGGCCAGCATCCCTGTGGAACGCTTTCGACACCTGGTGGAGTCCATGCCCTGATGAATTGAGGCTCAATATTAGGAAGGTGTTCTTAATGTTTGGTATACTCAGTGTAGGTTATAGAGTTGAAGTAGACTAGGAATGCTACATGATCGTACTGGTGTCTCTGTCCCACAAGTAGTACAGGAATAGAAAGGCAGGATTCTCCCCGAAACGTAAACTGGGTGCTGCGCCACCTTGTGGACAGGCTGCGCCACTACGTAAAAATACATTTTAAAAACACTATTTGTTATCATTTAAGGCTCTAGATTGCAGGAAATGGCAGTTACACATGTTCAAAAACACAAGCCCTTCTGGGCCTTCCCCCTGCCTTACTCATAAGCACCACCTCATTAGAGAAAAGAAACCTGTAGAGCAAATGATAGAGAACAGACATAACGGTAGTACTACCTGTAATGGTGTCTGTGAGGTCCTGCTCTCTGGCCTTCCTCAGTAGCCTGACTAAGGCTGGGATGCCGTCACAGTTCTTGATGGCGATCTTGTTGTCGTGGTCTCGTCCGTATGAGATGTTCTTGAGCGCCCCGCAGGCCGAGTGGTGCACGTCCTTCTTGGGGTTGTCCAGCAACGAGACCAGAGCGGGGATCCCCTTTAAACGACGCACCTCCGACTTCACCTACAGACACACGCCACCAGCATGGTCACACACCAAACCCATTGTAAAAACACACGCTAACAGCAGTGCTGTAACACACGCTAACAGCAGTGCTGTAACACACGCTAACAGCAGTGCTGTAACACACGCTAACAGCAGTGCTGTAACACACGCTAACAGCAGTGCTGTAACACTCGCAATATTCATCCTTTCAAAACAAATCTGTGTTTGCAGGTACACAAAGCATTGCGTTTTACCTTGTCGTTCTTGAAGGTGAGGTGCTGGAGGAAGGCAGCGGCGTTGGTTTTGACCGGGTCCAGTCGGTAGTTCAACATGGCGATGACCTCCGGAAGCTCCGGTTGTCTCCAGGAAGTGGGCGGGCCCTTCCTCAGGGTGCTGTCCAATGACGCCATGCTTCCCCTCTCCATCGCCATGTTGACGCCCCAGGTGTAGGGGTCGACTCCTCCCATGTCCCCGTCCAAAGTGTCCTCGCAACTCCTAAGGGACAAATGGAAGTTCAGACGAGAGTGTGTAGTGGTTTAGTGGGAGTGTGTGTGTGTCGGTATCCGAGTATTGCGTACATGCACACTGATAGAGTGATTTGGGTGTGTGCTGTTACCCAGGGATCATGAGTGTGTCTCTGTCTGTGTGTGTGTTTGTACCGGAGCCTGCGTCTGTCCAGTCCTCCAGGGCCTGGTCCTAGTCGTGGCATGGTGCCGTACCCTGGGTGCATGGGAGGAGGAGCCATACTATACTCCATATCATCATATCCCAGACTCCTCTGGTCATCCTCCACACCAAAGTGGGCCTGGTGGGCGTAGCGCATGCCCCCCAGCTCCAGGGCACTGCCCACACCCCTCACCCCTCGCCCCACCTGGGGCTGGGCTGCGTAGGGGTCCAGCTGCTGTCTGCTGGGGGCGCGGTACCCAGAGTCCAGGGTCCTGTACCCATCCGCAGGTCTGGAGAAGAGGGGGAGAAGATCAATTTATCCCAAAGATAGTCATCTTCACAAAGGAATACTTCTCGAGAAGCCTTTCTTTACAGTGCTCTTTAGCACGTCTACAAACTTTACAGTCTGTCTGACCTGTAGCGGTCGTCCATTCGTGTGCCTCTGCTCAGGCTGGCGTAGGCCTCGGAGGGCGGGGCGCTCCTGTAGTCGTCGTACCCCCCCGCAGGGCCGTAGTGGTAGTTCCTGGGGACCGTGGCTGTGGGGTAGTCCCCCCCTCCAGCCTGCCTGTAGGTACGGTCCAGAGTGGCACTGTAACCGCCCATACCTGAGACGGACAGTCCTCCGTCGATGGACATCGAATCAGAGGGAAGGACGGTACGCGAGGTGATCACCTTCTTCATCTGAAGAAGAGGAAGTACATCACGATGAGACAGGAAGTTGTAGATAATATTTTGTTCGCCATGGAGGAAGTTATTTTCAGTTACATGTTAGTTACAGTAGAAAGTGTGTGTGTCTCCATACCGCGTTCCCTGCCCTCCGTCCATTTGTTCCATCGTCTGAGAAGACAGACTGTACGTCCTGTGAATCATCTTCTGGTGTGCAGCTCTCGTCTAGAACGCCATGCACTGGGTCCACCATCCTGTACTGTAATAAACACACACAATGTTACACACCCACACACACACAGAACATCTCACAACCAACCAGCACACACACACACACACACTCACCTGTGTCCCGTTGATGTATCCCTCACTCAGTTTCAGTCGTTCTATGTCTGCCTCCCCCAGGCGCCCGTTCTGAGTAGGAGAGCAACAGTCAACCGAGAGAACACAATCAAATTCACAGGCGTCTTCAGAGACAGAGGATCTAACTGGGCTGTCGCCTTACAACCACCCCAACACTGACATCATGACACATTAACCAAACTGACCCCGTTTTCTCAGTACCTCACCGTCATGGGCCATATCTGAAAATGTTGATAATGCATCCTTCTGCCTTCTTTGAGGTAATCAATGACCCCACCATTGCCTTTCAACACTCATTTTATGTTAGATCACTTTAATGAAGGCAGGAGAATACAGGCAAAAATGCTGGGCATGTGCTGCACACTTTAGATGTGTGGCTGGGTGTAATGCCTGCTCTGTCCACAAGGGGTCAGGCCAGTTCCACCACAATATAGGAGCCAGGGAGAAAAGGAATATTTCCCTTTAAATTCTAAAGCCGTTACGGTAACAAGTTAACAGCAGCAAATGTCTTAAGTGCCGAGATAGCTGTGTATGCGTGTTTTGGCGTCTAACCTTGGAATGATACATTGTTATAAACAAGGGACACTTACACCGAGAGAGGCAACACACACCCAACGGTAGTCATGAGACATTGCTTAGCACGCTGCGAGACTAAAAATGGAAGAGGAGACTGACAACCTAAAACACGCCAATTAGCCCTGCTAGGATTATAAAAGCAAAACGGCAACCCCATTCATCTTCCCTATCAGCTGATGTGTACTCAGTAAAAACACTTCTCCATGTCTCTTCAGGGCTCTAATAGCACGGTAAAGCATACGAGCATATGATCAACATGGACACCTATGAGAATCACATTATGAGGCACCGCATGGAGTTGATACTGTGTACTGGCTTAAAACGACGGCATCTTCCACAACATTTTAGGTGGTGGAATAAGGCTGCATGCATGACAACTGACAGCATCCTTCCAGGTACAGTCTGGACAACATGCTGGAGCGAAGATGACGATAGCTTGAATTCCATGGTATGTAAGGGTGGTATGAAGGCTTTGGGTTGTGGGTACGGCAAGTGATGCTGGAGTTATGCAGAGGTGTGAGATGTATAACGCGTGGTAGTGTTAAAGCTGTAGCGATATCTAAACAGTGTGTTAAAGGACAAGGGCTGAATTGCAACACACAGTTAAACCAAACACAATCCGGAGTGCTGGTTGAGGTGGAGGAGCGGAGCGGTGGATTAGGGGGTTGGATGTGATGGGTGGAGGAGGGTGATAACGGTAATCACTGGATGATGGAGGGATGGGATAGAAGGACAGATGAGGGATATGTGAACAGATGGATGACTGGTCTTTCACCTGACTCTAGAAAGAGGCTTAGGAAAGGCGCAGGCCACTAATAAAGTGTATTTGGGGGTTGGGAGGAAATTTCCCCTGGGGAAATGGGGTGTTACCTGTGTGTGGGGGAGGGTGTGGGACGGGGGGCTGGTGAGGCGTACCCTCCTTCTCTCCTCTTCCAGCGCTCTGGTCAGCTGCTCAAACTGCACCTCCTGCTCCCTCACCGACTCCAGCAGAGCCGCGGCGCTCTCACACTGCTCCATACACTCTAGAGAGAACGGCGTTACACACACGGACGCGCCCACTACAGTGAGACGTTGCACATGGACACGCCATACACTACAGAGAGAAAACGACAGGCTCCTCCATAGCATACAGCTCTAAAAGCAAAGAGCAGGACACCTCAAATCTCATGAAATCCCTGAGAGGTTTGACCAGCTGTCAAAGACAGAAGAGCAGAGATACAGACCTTCACCAGGGGGGCGTGGCTTTGGAGAAGAGGTGAGAGGTCAGGCCAAGGTCAAAACGGTTGAGCCCTAGTTGCAGGGGCTCATGGGTAGAGTAGATGTAGGTCACCAAACCACAAGGCCCAGAAAGAAGAGGATGTACAGGGATAAATAAACTGCAGAGGGACAGAGATGGAGAGAAAGAGAAGTAAAGAGTGAAAATCTCATATTTACAGTTGAATATTGCAGTAAGAGGCTATCCCTCCAAACACAAAGCAACGGACACACCTATATTGCACAGTAGCTGTGGCTCAGCTGAGGCTGCAGCGCTTTTCTGGGCCAGACGAAGCACACCGTCAGCAGAGAGACGAGAACACCAACTCCCAGGAGCCTCCTCTCCTTTGTTTGATGCTCTCCAGTACTGCTCGCCCGTCTCTCCCCCAGCCTATTTCTCACTCACTCTCCAAACCTCCCCATCAGCCCTTTTCTCTCCAATCTCTCTCCATCCATCCTCCCCCCACCCCCTCTGCAAATGTCCCCTCTCCATCTCTGTGTAAGTTTCGTTCTATTGCCAGCCTCTGTTCAGAGCATACAATAGAATGGACTAGATGTCATGAAGTATAATCAGAGGCAGACAGGCACAGGCTCAGACGGGCAGTAGTAATTCCTCTCATCTGCTGACAGAACATCTCAAGCACCCCCTGGTCCGTGGTTTAAAAAGTTACTATGGGGTAAATCCATTTGAATTCAGTCACTTTGACAGCACCCCATTTGATTTGAACAAAACCTTCCATTCATAATTCCTTTAAGTTGTCAGAAAGTGACTATTAACTAAAACATGACAACCCACCCTGCATTCAAGAGAATCTGGTCTCAACCGATGGAGGGCAAAACAAATAAAATCTCAGATTATGTCAAATAGGGCTTTAGATCAGCGGTTACAAAACGTTGTTTAAAGATACGTTTGACAACCCTGCTTGTAAACTTTGAAATGATAGCAAACTCTGTCTCTTTTCCAGTGATGAAGACATGGTAAGTTGGGGTGTGCAAAAATGGGTCAACGTAAGAGCACCTTTATCTCGCAAATGTTTTGGCATTCAGTTCCAAAAAGCCCCTTACTTTCTGACAACTTCTTCCATTGGCAAACATGTATGGATAAGTTGTGTATAAATCAAAAGGGATGCCGTCAAAAAAGTGATTGTGTGTGGCGCCTTTGAATTCAAACAAGCACAGACAAACCACCTGTCAAACTGGTTTGGGTAAGGAGGGACACATTTCACCATCTTGACACACAGACAACTCTTGCTACATCACTGCTAGAGCTGGGAATTGCCAGGAACCTCACAATATTATCACGATCCTTAACTGCGAATACGATATGTGTTGCGATTTGATGTTCCAAACATATTGCTCACTATAAATCTGCTAGCTAATGCTACTTAGCAACAATATATTTGTTTTTAACAAAACGTTACTTGGAGTCGAAGTGATATGTAACTAGGGGTGTAACGGTACACACACTGAACCGTTGTTTGTACCGAACCGTTCGGTATGGGGACCTTTGTTCGGTCCACACTATCAAGGCAAATGAATACCTAAAAATAACAACAAAAAAATAGGCTGTGCCTATGCGCGCATTATAATAAAAATGTTCATCTTAACTGCCGCATTTCAAACGGTACTTTTGTGAGGTGCAACCGGGGGCCCAGTTCTGTACGATGGGGAGAGGTGGGGGCAGATAAACCAGGAGGATCCTCAATCATCGTTAAATCTCCAGTTTGGGAACATTTTGGCTTCCCAGTAGATTGCAATGGCCAGTGTGTTGTGGATAGAACGTTAAAACAGTTCGTCGCCATTACTCAACTAGAGTAGCCTAGGTGTTTAAACACAATAAGTGCTTATTGCCGCGGATATGCACCCATTCTCCGTGGTTGAGTGGGGGGGAGGGTTCAGGCAGTACCTCCTGAAAGTGCTCGAGCCACGTTGCGAACTTCTCTCGCACCCATTCCAGCAAATAGGTAGTGCCTGCTCTATACAAGCAAGCCAAAGCTGAAGTTATCAATGAGTTGGCCAATACACCCTGGGTTACGCTCATTACAGATGGATGGACCTCCAGCGCTTCAGAGAGCTACTTAATAGTGACAGACCATCACATGACCCCGGAGTGGGAGATGAGAAGCATCGCGCTACAGACCTGCCCCGTTTAGGAGTCACACGTGAGCAATTTTTCCTCTTTGTAAGAAAAACATTATAGTATAGACCTAAACAATGTCTGCGCCGTGATTATATATCGATTTCACACGCATAATGCACTTTATTTTCGTGTTTCTGATGAGTAAATCGTGTGTTTTCACAATGAGGAACACCTAAACAAAAATTAACTACAGTTACGTTTGGCATTTTATTTTCCAGCTGTACTGAAACCGAACAGTCACCCCAAAACCGCAAATAGTACCTTGGGTTTAGTGAACTGTTACACCCCTATACATGTAACTATCCCCCCCCCCCCCCCCCCCCCAGCAACAAGGACCTGCATATACACTTTGAGCAGCAGGTGTGTGAAAAAGATAAGATCTACACCGCGATGGGGACGTGTCGACAAGGGGTAATAAGGAGGAACAGAGGTGTATTGTGACATGGGAAGCGGGGGAGGGGGCTGACTCACAGTTTCACCTGTGGAGGACAGTGAGTGTGTGAATGAGTGAGAGAAAGAAAGAAAAAGACAGAGGCAGAGATGAGGACAGACTGGAACTTGATGAGTAGGACTGCCCTTTAAACAGTAGAAATAGGACCTCTAGTTGCCTCATCTGGTGACTCACACGCACCTCCTCCAACCACGTTCTGTCGTCTAGTACAAGCTGGTTTCCCCCCCTTCCGCTCAGCGACGTATGTGGGTGTGAGAAGAAAAGGAGGTAGGGAGGATGACTGGCGGAGGAGTATTTCTCAAGCGGGTTGCTTTATTTTGGAATAGAAGTGGACAGGAAACAGATGAACGTGAAGGGAATTGATGAGGACAGATGACATTTCAAAACACACATACACACACAGAGCCAAAGGCCACTGCCCACCTGCACAAACACCTGTCCAGTAACACATGCCCTTATATGCAGACTCAGGACAGCAGCACAGAACTGTTAACTACCTTCAGGTTGGAATGAGAAGGAGGGTTAATGAGGGGGAGGAGTAAGAGAGAAAGATGACTAAAAGCATAGCTTACATTGCCCCAACCCAATTGAATACACCCTACACCAGCAGTATTAAACTCTAACCCTATGAGGTCTGGAGCCTGCTGGTTTTCTGAGCTAACTGATAAATTGCAAAAACCTGGTCAGGGTCTACAGACAATCACAGATTACAAAGGGAAAACCAGCCACGTCGCGGACAACGACGTCTTGCTCATAGACAAGCTAAACACCTTCGCCTGCTTTGAGGATAACAGTGCCACCGACGCGGCCCACTCCCGAGGACTGTGGGCCCTCATTCACCATGGCCGATGCGAGTAAAACCCTCGCAAGGCTGCAGGCCCAGACAGCATCCCTAGCCACATCCTCAGAGCATGTGCAGAACAGCTGGCTGGAATGTTTACGCATAAATGTAATCTCTCCCTATCCCAGTCTGTTGTCCCCACTTGCTTCAAGATGGCCACCATGATTCCTGTACCCAAGAAAGCAAAAGGCAACTGAACTAAATTAATATCGCCCCTTAGCACTCACTTCTGTCATCATGAAGTGCTTTGAGAGGCTAGTTAAGGATCATATCACCTCTACCTTACACCCTAGACCCACAGACAATGCAGTCGCCATTGCACTGCCCTATCCAACTGGTCAATAGGAATACCTACGTCAGAATGCTGGTCATTGACTATAGCTCAGCATTCAACACCATAGTGCCTTCCAAGGTCGGGGGCCTGGGTATGAACCTCGCCTTGTGCAACAGGGTCCTGGACTTCCTGACGGGCTGCCCCCAGGTGGTGAAGGTAATAAACACCTCCACTTCACAGATCCTCACCACAGGGACCCCACAAGGGTGCGTGCTCAGCCCACTCCTGTACTCCCATGACTGCATAGCCACGCACGCCTCCAACTCAATCAAGTTTGCAAACAACAGTAGTAGGCCTGATTAACAACAATGACAAGACAGCTTACAGGGAGGTGGTGAAGGGTGTGTCTCACTCGCTCTCTCTCAGAGAGCATGCCCCCAATCCACATGGATGGGAACGCATTGGAGAAGGTGGAAAGCATCAACTGGAAATGGTTCACACAGACAGCGCAGTGAAGGCGCAACAGCGTCTCTTCAACCTCAGGAGGCTGAAGAAATTTGGCTTGTTACCTAAAAACACTCAAACTTTTACAAATGCACAATTCAGAGCATCCTGTAGGGCTAGATCACCGCCTGGTTCGGCAACTGCACTGCCTGCAACTGCAAGGCTCTCCAGAGGGTGGTACGGTCTACCCAACGCATCACCGGGGGCACACTGCCTGCCCCCCTGGACACCTACAGCACCTGATATCCAAGGAAGGCCAAAAGGATCAACATACACACTGTATTCTATTTAGTCAATGCCACGCCGACATTGCTTGTCCAAATATTTATATATTACTTAATTCCATTCTTTTAGATTTGTGTATTGTTAGATACTACTGCACTGTCGCTACACCCGCAATAAACATCCGCTAAGTGTGTGTACGTGACAGAGTTTGGAAATCCCTAGCCAAGGCCAAAACGTTCTCTCCCAGACTCATGGAGAGAACATTTGGAAAGTAGCACAAGGTAACCAGTCCATCCAGTATGCATAACAATACAGCCCTAGGCTAGACCAATTATGTACCATTACGGATAATCAACCGTGAATGACGTCTGAGAAAGTTAGACGCACATATAACAACCCTGTCCCCAACAGGTAACCTTCCCTGTTATTGTAACGGTGAGCAGTTAGCATGTCTTGAGGGTATGAAATGTGTGCGTCTCCAACAATAGACAAGAAATTATAATTACATAAACTTTTCAAAGCGCTGGTAATGGTGTTCAGGTTTCTATCGGCTGAAGCATGTGCAGAACCATGTAAACACGAGCTCAGCAAGTATACCTGAGTCTCCTCCATGCATTTGTATCTTGTGCACATGCATCAGCTGCTAGAAATCTGAACGCACTACCAGCGCTTTGAAAAGTTTGTAATTATCCTTTCCTGTGGATAGATTGTCTCACATTCCTAACACCAAAAGGACCAACTGCACAGACAACTGGTAAAGTACATTAAAATATCTTTATTCAACATTGTATTGTAAAAGGTCGTGAGAGGAAACTCCTACCCAGTGTAGAATTCAATGCAATGTCGGGCTTTCAGGCAAGTTGCCAGTCATTGATCTACAAGTCACTTTGCATGCAGAACAACTCCAGGCGATATCAGTAGCGGAGTCAAACTGCGCGATCTGGCACATCTGGGCGTCACCTTCAGCATTCAATTGTTCGAAAATTGGAGTTTAACTACCGCCAGAGACAACTCTCGTCTGGCTATAGGTAGGTTACATGCTGATCGGGGCTTACATTCGATTTTTATTTTGACACCATCAGCAATAGTTTTGCTTGAAACAATCATTCATTATATATATATATATAGTAATTTTGATATGAAATCATCAACTTTACCCTGTATAACAGGACAGCAACCACTTTTGTATGGTTGAAGCAGAGAAGCTCACTTAGAGTCCGTCAAAACGATCTAAACCATTTGTTTACGAGACATGGTGAAATCCAAAAGTGGTGCTATACAGTCATTGGCTATGTCATAGTTACATTTACTAGCGCCAACACGTTCTGCAAAACTACAAATTAGTTAGTGGGTTTTTAATTTTGAACAGGGTCTCATTCTCAAGGGTGCCCTGATTGCAGTAATACAACAATCAAATACAAATGTGAAACAAAACAGCAAATCAATATAAAGAAAATACAACACAAATTAAGATAAATTGTTAGATTCCTAAGCTACTAGGTTCTCACTTTTTTAAAAAATTGCCAGAGCATCACCAAAACATCCAATTGTAAGGAGTTTAGTAAATTGTTCCAGCAGTGAGGTGCATTAAAAAGTAATATCAGATTTACCTAATTTGGTAGAGACCTGAGGAACCTCAGAGTTAACCAACACTGAACAGGTTTGGTAACTCAGATATTTATACTTCAGCAATGAAGTTAAGTAAATTTGAAGCATGTGTTGTAGAGCTTTGCAAGCAACAGTGAAGTGATCTCGGGACTTTAATGATGACCAGCCAACCTTTTGATACAGGATGCAGTGATGAGTATTAAAACAGTCACCTGTGATAAAGCAAAAGGTGCCAAGGTAGACGGCATCCAAAGGTTTAAGACTAGTGGCTACTGCATTCCAGTCGAAAACTGGAAGTAAAGTTGACTGTACAATTTGTTTCCTGCTGTTTAGGGAGAGGCAGGATTTCTTTCTAAAATAGAAGCCCACTTTAAAATCTTAGCTTTTTAACTAGCTCATCAGTATTTAAAAAAAACATTAAATCCATGTCAATCCAAATGCCCTGGTATTTATAGGCGGGAACCCGATCGATGGGAGAACCATTCAATGACTACATGTTGTCCATCTGAATTTTTTTTGTGAGAATTAGAGATCATATTTAATATTGCCCACATTAATTACAAGTTTCAAACCAACCAGATCTTTTTAATAAAAGGCACAAAGTCAGATTGCAGCTCAAACTATGCCTGCTCTACAGTTGGGGTAATGGCATATGTAACCGTATCTGCATACAGATGATTACACATTTTAATAGTCCAATATTATTAATTTAATATTAAAAAGAGAACAGGTCCCAATACCGACCTTGCGGCACACCTTTCGTAATATCCAGGAATCTAGACTTCACACCGCAAGACAGAACATCCCTCTTCCCCCTCAGTGCCCAATCTAGCTAAATATGCTAACTAGGGCAAACAAAGAAAACTAATTGCAAAGACAGGCAATCCAGCTCAATGTTATACATACAGTACCAGTCATAAGTTTGGACACACCTACTCATTCAAGTTTTTCTTTATTTTTACTATTTTCTACATTGTAGAATAATAGTGAAGACATCACAACTATGAAATAACATGTATTGACCAAAAAAAGTGTTAAACAAATCCAAATATATTTTATATTTGAGATTCTTCAAGCTGTCACCAACCTTTGCCTTTATAACAGCTTAGCACCCTCTTGGCATTCTCTCAACCAGCTTCCTGAGGTAGTCACCTGGAATGCATTTCAATTAACAGGTATTCCTTGTTAAAAGTTCATTTGTGGAATTTCTTTCCTTCTTAATGTGTTTGAGCCAATCAGTTATATTGTGACAAGTCCAAATTATGGCAAGAACAGCTCAAATAAGCAAAGAGAAACGACAGTCCATCATTACTTAAAGGACATAGAGGTCAGTCAATCCGGAACACTTCACGAACTTTGAACGTTTCTTCAAGTGCAGATGCATAAACCATCAAGTGCAATGAAGAAACTGGCTCTCATGAGGATCGCCACAGGAAAGGACAGACAGTTACCTCTACTGCAGAGGATAAGTTCATTAGAATTAACTGCACCTCCGATAGCAGTCCAAATAAATGGTTCAGTTCAAGTAACAATCTAGAAGAAAGAAACGCACACCTAGGCGAGGCTAGCAAAGTAGAAAACTTGAAAATAAAGGAGAGCCACACACTAGGAGCTCAGATGCAAAAATGTAATATCCAATGTTTCGACAGTCTAATGAAGACAGCTTGGCTGTGGAAACGTTGGATATTACAATTTTGCATCTGAGCTCCTAGAGTGTGCGGATCTCCTTTATTTTCAGTTCAAGTAACAGACATCAACTGTTCAGAGGAGACTGCGTAAATTTGGCCTTCATGGTCAAATTGCTGCAGAGACCACTACTAAAGGACACCAATAAGAAGAGACTTGCCTGGGCCAAGAAACACAAGCAATGGACTTTGTGGGACTATCATTTGTTTTTCAACAGGACAATGACCCAAAACACACCTCCAGGCTGTGTATAAGGACTATTTGACCAAGGAGGAGTGATGGAGTGCTGTATCAGATGACCTTGGGTTGAGTTAGACTGCAGAGTGATGAAGAAAAAGCAGCCAACAAGTGCTCAGCATATATGGGAACTCCAAGACTGTTGGAAAAGCATTCCTCATGAAGCTAGTTAAGAGAATGCCAACAGTGTGCCAAGCTGTCTTGGCAAAAGATAACTACTTTAAAAAATCTAAGTAGATTTGAGATTCTTCAACACTTTTTTGGTTACCACATGATTCCATGTGTTTTTTCATAGTTTTGCTGTCTTCACTATTTTTCTACAATGTAGAAAAAAAGCTCAAATAAAGAAAAACCCTTGAATGAGTAGGCATGCCCAAACTTTTTACTGGTACTGTATATAGGTTAAAAAAAATAAGGAAAGCAATTTTTGGTGAGTTTGGACATTTACAAGTGAATGTGAACTAAAGACATTGTGCAAATTAACAAAGTTTTGAACCATGCTCGTCTGAAGGAAGAACCGTTACTGGGTCTGGAGCATCATGTGTACACACTGTGTCGAGTCGATTAGGACAACTGGCCTGTCCTGCTCAGAGAAGACGGAGGAGCTGACGGCCGAGAACGGAGAGGAGAAAAAGAATGCAAGGAAATCACAAAGGCAGTGGCAGCTGTATAGATAACTCATCCAAAAGGGGTTTGACTTCTCAAACACACCAGGAAGTTAAAACAATGATGCCCCGTCACCTTGTTAATTCAGCTACTTAGACAACTAGCAAGTTAAACTTGTCACTGTTAACGCATAATTCTTCATTTTTCACGCAGGAAAAGATAAAACACAAAATGAATATCTTGCTGCGTTTTGCAAACAAAAATCTAAACTGCTTCTCATTGTAATTTCTGCTCGACAGCAGACATTTTGTGCTTCAGTGTCACTACTCCACTCGGATTAGGAATGTACTAAAAGGGCATTCTATCAGCAAACAACTCTGATGTAGCTACCCCCCCCCCCCCCTACTTTTCTCCAGTAAAATGCAAGAATAAACATTAGGGAATGTAGCTGCCTACATTTTTTCTATGATAAACAGAAATGGCCTTGCATCGTTTTGAAAAAAAATACCTTGCTTTGTCATTGTAAACTCCCTTGTGTGGCTGCCAGCCAAACAGCGTTGCACCTATTTTTGTCATTGATGACAATAAAGCTATTTTCTGCCAAAATGTGTTGCACTAATATATTTTATGTGAAAGAGAACTATAGTCGCACGTTCCTGATCACTACTGAAGCCCCAAAATGTACTTACCCCTGCTCCCGCTTTCTCCCGTGGTGCTATTTACTTAAACACGTGACTGGCTCAACTGTTCTGGGGAACTACGGTAAACTTCATAATGTAAAATAATGTGACAGGTGAAATTAAGAACGCAATCTGTTTTACCCCCTAACGTATTGCACAAATTGACTGGAGGTATTTACTTAAAAAGTAGATGAAGTTTCACACAAAAAGTGTAAAACATTTTGTTCCAATGGAACTGACAGCATAGACAAAACAATTGTAGTTATCAAGCCAAAAAAATAAATAAATATTAGTATTTTAGCTCGACCGCCCCCTGCCTCAAATGCCCTCCCGGACCACCTGAAGGCACCGCAGACTCTGGGCTCCTTTAAAAACAGGCCTAAAGACCTCTCTTTATGAAGGATTTATGTTGATAGCTGTGTGCTCCTTGGTGTCCTGCCGTGTTGCGTCAGCTGGGTTCTTTGTCAGTTAGTCTAGTTGTGCCCATTTTTTAAATTTGGTTATTATTTTATGCACCGTAATCATTCGCTATAAATTAAAAGTACTTTACAAAAGTAAATCATCTTCATTAGAACTCACTGTATCCGGTCTGACAGATCATTTTCAAACCACATGCAAGAAGCCTACTTAATTGTTAACCAATTTTACCCCCCAAAAAAGGCTGCACTGAGCCTGTAAATTACAGTTTTTAAAATCGCTGTGCCGAGTTAGAGTAACTGGCCCTAAAAAACAACTAATCCCTATAAAACGGCCTGTGGCATTGATGAGTCAGAAATTGATGAGTCAGCCAATTATAGTGTCAAAATTGTGTAAATAGGATAGTTTTGGTCATCAAGTCAGTCTGATCTAACTAAGGGAGTCACGAGTGAATAAAAAAAGATTGGTTTGGATTACAATTATGTCAACAACTCAAGCCTCCTTTTGCCAAGATCCACATACAAATCGCCCCCTCCCATCCACGTCGCTTCCCTTCATTCAAATGGGGCTCCATTGTTTCGTCGCCCCCAACGCGTTCAAAGGATCACGGGCGTTTGAGACTGAAATTCGGATTGACCACGCCAATGCATGCTTCCAGCATTCCCAACAACGGACCCTATCATGCAGAATAGGTGGTCGGAGTTCGTTGGTAGCTAGACCATAGACCGCTGGTTACGTGTATTTTAATCATCATCATAATCAATAGCACAGCTGACGTTATCCGAGTTGTAATTGAGGTAGGCTTTGACTTGGAAACAGCGTAACGTTTCAAAGGCGCCAAATCATTTGTAGGAAAACCTTTAGTCATGATTGTGATGTTGCCAGATTGACTTTAGATGCAGTATAACTTCAGCCAGCTAACTACGATTTATGGGACCTCCATATTTTAGCTAGCCAACATAAGCATTGCTGCCCATGTTTGACAAACTTTGCTAGGAAACAGTAATGGCAATATTGCCATCTAAAGTAAATTGACGACATAGCAAAATTGTTTCCTACTTATTATTTGGCAATGTCAACTTATTTACATGCCACTAACTTAGTGTAATTTAGACGAAACAGTCACATTAGCCTCCGAGGTGCGACTCATGTCTTGGGTACAAATAAATATTGGCTGCAGCTATGGTGGTACAAGCTAACTCATGTCTGACTACAACAGTGTACTAACTAGCAGCAACTAACTCAAACCAACCCAGGGCCATAGCAAAACATGCTACAGCTGGTTGCATAGTGCAACCGCAGGCACCAAACCGAATCAAATCCAATCTGGAGCCAGTCTGTCTACATCTGTAACGGATAGAGTTAGCTTCCAAACGACATTACGCTATTGCTCGAGCTGTGTTTATAATTGAGGGATGATGACCATCATTGACCCTATTTCTCGGCATTCCCGCACAGTTGGGTGCCAGACTGATCCCCTGTTATGAACGGATGCCGGAACCTACCAGAAGGAGCATAACATGCCCAGCAATGTGATCGCAATGGTTTAGCGACCTCCAAAAATCATTTATCCACTTGCCATTTTCCACAACTCGTCAGCAAGACTTCAGAATAAGTGTCATGAGACAAGTACACTTGTGATACCTCCTCCGTTGATGCCTTTGTGAGGCCTCTGATATTGACCTGAGTAACTGCAATGATTACACAGACGGCTACAGCTACAACAAGTAGTGTGTGTTAAATGTGAAAATGGAATATTCAATTTCTATGAATGGAACAGTCAGCCACATGTATCCAGCCAGAAACAAATCACCTGTACAGCGGGAACAGTTTTCACAGGGTCATCCTTTGTACAAATACAGAAGGTAACCCACTTCATTACTTTGATACATTTGATTACCAATTGTGAAACAATATGTAAACTGACATTATTTGTTGGTTATTTTCTATTTCTTCGATACATATGTCCAGCGGTCATTATTTCACATTTGAGGATTTCTGAAGTGAAATTGAAAGCTGAACACAGCGATCAGATTGGTTGCACCAGGCTAATCATTACCGCCATTGATAATGTAATCAGTGCGCTCTCTGTGCGTGTGACCGACCAGTATATTTGATGAGGGGCCAGGAGCTGATCTATGCTGCTATTCCCATCATCACTACCTCTTGTCTGCTCACCAACGGTCATCGATGGAGGAGAAACAGGCTAAGTCTGACTTGTTCAAACTTCAACATAGTATAGGTTTGTCAGATATCACCTATCCTGGCATTGATAATAGAACAGTGACTAAGTGTTCACAGATTCAGGAGAGACCCGGAACTCGACACATCCTCAATGAGACTATTATTAATAATACGGCACAAATGTCCAGTAATCGACACCCTTTTCATTCCATGTGTCACTGACGAACTCCGTCTAAAGCTTCTCCAGTCCACCTGTCGAAGTGGGCAGATGTCAGCCTCAGTCTTTTGACCATAACTGGGAAGGTTTTATCGGACCTGTTTAAACTTCAAACATAGTACCTGTTTGGATGTCAGATATGAAGTACCTGTTCATTTTTCAGATATTGCCGAACTGCCATTGGTAACAGAACAACGACTGAGTGTTTGTGGTGTGTGTTCACAGAAACATGTATGGAGCCAGCTCATGGAGGCTTGCAAGATGACGTGATGATGTCCAGCCCGACTTGTATGCTGAGGTCTCTGAATGGAGAGAGAGACCTGGCACTCAGCATTCAATTTCACGAGACAACTTTTACTGTATTTTCTTTTTTGAAATTATTTTATTGGTATCAGTTAAAACGGAGGGGGAGAAACCCTGTGTATTCTGCACCGGGATCAGAGAACTCCGGGTGTATACGGGACACCACAGAGGAAGGTATGACCACTGGGGGGGGGGGGGACAAGACAGCTGCAGGCAAGGTTCTGACAGACGGGTGTGTCTTGGTGGCAACGACACAGACAAAAACCCACATCAAAAAAAAAAACAAGCCAACTCGCATTTGGCTTCTGTCACAGCCACCAGCATTTCCTGAAGAGCAAGCCAAAAAAAAGGAGGCCAAATCAGTTCTCCTTTAATGTGAGTTAATGTCTAGTGGTTAATTTTATATCCAATAGGCTATGCGTTTGTAGATCGACTGAGGTGACTGAAGCTACAGGAACCAATGTGATCATGTCGGGTTTATGCGGTTTTCCAAGTAGCATTTTACAGTTTTTAAATTGTATAGAAGTGCAGTAAATGAGCTTAAATCCTAACATTCCTTGGTTGGGTGGGGGGACCCCACTAAAACTCAGACCATGGCTACCACTGCATTCAACCCTCCAAGTAAAGAGTCAGATATTTTAGCCTTGAAGCCTATTGGAAGTCAGCTGCGAGTTTCGGTGAACAATGAAAACATGTCTGACCCCCCCCCCCCCTTTCCCTTCACAGGCCCTTCCTGAAAAACAGGATGTTATGGATACTCCATTAGGGATGAGTGAGGACAAGGCTACAGCACCACACTGTATGGTAAACCACAAGAACCCATTTTGTTTTGTTCTATGAGGTATAGTTTTTCCCTTGCTCGCTCACTGCCACATCTTCCAGTCACTGTTCTTTCACTTCCATTCATGCTTTTGAGGCTTCCACCTTCAACCCCTAACCTGCCTCGCACAAGTGTTGAGGAAGTTAACTAAATCTATAAAACCCATAAGACAAAGAAAAATATAATGCGACCGCAACAGCCAACCATTACTCCGACCGCGTGATGTCATCATCTCCAGGTCAGCAGACACTTAAAGCAGAGTGCAATGTGCCAGGTTCAAAACGGGGAACTCAGGAAAAATACGAGGTCAAATCATGACACAAGTGATCTTCAGGTCGGAGCTCTAGAAAGAAGCCAGATTCCCCCCCCCCCCCCCCCCAAGTTCCCAGTTGTTTGAACGCAGTGTTAGGGTCAATGACACAGAATATCTGTGTGCTCGTACACCACGAGTCTCATCGTCCTGTCTGATTCTGCAGCAGTCAGTGTGACTCACCCTAGTCTGGAGTAAAGAGCTTCCCTTTCAAGCATCAGCACGCTGTACCACAGGAGGTTGGTGGCACCATAATTGGGGAGAACGGGCTCGTGGTAAAGGCTGGAGCGGAATCACTGACAGCAGTTTTTCCATGCGTTTGATGTTTGATTCCAGCCATTACTATGAGCCATTGTCCCCTCATCAGCCTCCACTGGGCTGTACACACCATCTAAAACAATACAGCCCTATGTGACGTTTGAAACTGTCTTCTCTACTGTACTATTTCAGCAAGTGACCAGGAACAAAGAGTGATTGAGCGGTGGGACATGAGAAAATACGCGTCTGTGCCCGTCTGTCATTTGCACCTGTGTTTGCCAATAAGTCAGGGTAAGGTCATTTGCGTTGGTTTAATTGAGCATGGCTGGTAATGAGATCGGGGCATTAGACTGCTAATCCACTTGCCTCCCAAAAACACTGTGCAGTGTACATACACAAATTGAACCTCCCAAAAACACTGCAGTGTACATACACAAACTTAGCCTGAGGCACAGCTTAACTACCCACCTCACCTGGACAGACAAACGCAACATGTAGCAGATCAACAATCTCAGTACCTTCACATCAACTAAAACAGTTTGTTAGTGTACACACAGCCACTGAGGTGAACTCCACACACACACAAAAACACAGAAGCCCTGTTTATCACAGGGTTAGAGGCAGCACCTGTTTCACCTGCACTGCATCACAGTGAAGCTCTCAAGGAGATCCCTTGTTGACTGACTGTACAGGCCAAGGAACACCTGCACCCCACACAGGCAACAGATACCCAAATTACAGCCAACCTCCCATCACGTGAACAATCAACAAACAGTGACTTAACGTGCTTCCTCGGCTAGATATTAAATACAAATGCCAATATTTACAGTCCAGTAGCAGATTGAATCCTTCTTATTCAAGCCACATGTCAACATTTAACCCCACCCAACCTTTTCCCTAACAAAACAAGTTCACTCAGGACCCACCCAACAGGTTAGCTGACAGGGAAAAAGCTTCAACATTGCAGATTGATGGAAGTCACAATCTACGTAATTCTCCGTATCCTTTCCAATCCCCCATACATGTATATAGACTCTTTTTTCTACGGTGTTATTTACTTGTTAATTGTTTACTCCATGTGTAACTCTTGTCTGTTCACACTGCTATGCTTTATCTTGGCCAGGTCGCAAATGAGAACTTGTTCTCAACTAGCCTACCTGGTTAAATAAAATAAAAACATATACAAACACATACACACTTTGTCTAACTGGTTATTGCAACAACAAAAAAAGGTCATTGCCAACACCTCGAACTAAAAATGATAGAGGGAGAACTTGTTCTTATCTTTCACACGGGGAGAAAACTTGGGACAACTCAACCAGCAATACCCTTACCTGTGTCAGGTGTGGTCAGCACTGTATGCTTGTTGGTCCCCTCGCTTGAAATAGACCCGTTGTCACCACCCTTCAGGTACTAAAGACACAAACACAGAAGCTACCAGTTAATGAGCAAAAGTGTCAATGAAGCATGTAATTAGCTGGCTGAGTGAAACAGTTCAGTCTTGCAGAGTGGCTCGTCAAACGAATGAGTTGCCCTGGAAGCGCAAGCCAAAAAAAAACCTGTACACTTAGCTCGCTATTAAAATCTGGTGTTTGGTCACGTGACAATCTGTACACCGAGTGAGAATTCTACTGTTTGACAATGGTGCCTTCTTTATAAATCATGATATTTTGATGAAGTGAATTAAATTGAAATATATGTTTGCATAAATATCAGGGATTTTTCTGCCATTGTGCCCAAGTGTTTTTTGGGTTCGCTTAAGCCCAAGCCGCCTAGGTTTTTCTCTTTTTTGGGGGAGTTTAAGTCCAAACATTGGGGGGAAAAAATACACATTTGAAGGCTGTGCCAACGTCTGCCCGCGCTCATTGACACACACCCTGCCACGCCCACCACCTAAGCCCCTTTTTGATCCAGAAATAAAAACATCAATATGTTCCTTAAAAATGTTCTGAATAACGTATCAGTGGGGCCAGAACAGAAGACGACAACCACTTTCAGCACTCTCCTGAAAATACTGCTTTCACATTCTACCTTTTTGATTGACGTCCGGAAAGAGTTTATGTGGAGCAAGCACAACAATCGCCTGAGTGAGAAGGTAAGCATGCTTTCACCTATTGTTTGACCATGTACACTAGGACCGGGATGATACCAGAATCGCGATACTCAGTATCGTGGCAAGTTAAAAAAAACAAAGCAGATTTAACCGTTTTTAGCAAGTATTCTAGGTAGCCATGTAGTTGAGGGGGAAGAGAGAGGAATGTTGCTTGGCACCTGTCCCTCATGTGTATGTCTCTCACACACACGTACGAGAGAAAGTAAAGAGAGTAGGGGGAGAGAGGTAAACTAGTAGGCAGGGAGGGATGAGGAGATAGGGAGAAATAAGACTACTGGCTGATAAATGCCCTCAGCAAGCACTGCCAGGCTGCAGTGCACATAAACGAAATTACAGAGGCTCATTCTGTTTTTGGTTGTTTGATATTAACAGGCCTTTATGCTCCCCATGTTTACAGATATCTTGTTCATCTGGGTGGCCTCGTCCACCCCCTCTTTTGACCAATTCATCTGTTATACTGTAAGTACACACACGCAGTTGTCCAAGTCTAGGTGAGGTAGGGGTAAAAAGTGGGACAGATAAAAGGTAATGTGAGCCCATGATCATTATGTTCAGAGGTTAAACTCATCTACATTGGAACCATCAAATGTCATCTCACACACTATTGGTTGTGTGACATTAGATGCTCATTCTGTTTTGTTTAATCTTCTCCCCCTGTTTAAAGGGACATTTCAAAACAAGGTCAGCTTCATATTCATCTCTAGCACCAGCCTAACATCAACACGTGAAAAGTGTGAGTTACTATGTTTTGTAGTAAAAACAAAAGAGGCACATAAGTGTACAATGACGTCGGTGTGCATTGTGTGATTTTAACCAATTATGATTAGGCATTGCCTACTTGATGTCATTGGAAACACATCTTCCTCTGTCTTTTACTACAAAACATAGAAACTTGCCATTTTCACATGTTGATGTTCTACTGGAGATGATGAATATAAAGTTGAAAACGTTTTAAAACTTTATTTCCCTTTAACACGTACGAAGCTTGTCTGGATGGCCTTGTCTACCTTTTCTGACCAATCAGTCTGGATATAATGTTACACAGTTTATTGGTTGTATGAAAAGTACAGATGCTCATTCTGTTTTTGTTTAACATTAATAGGCCTGTATTATTTGCATGTTCACTATGGAACTTAAGATATGCACCTACTGTAATGACATCTGCCGTTGCTGCTAATAAATGGCAAAAGACCCACCAAGAATCTGAATGGAAAGTGGTTTATTGTGCACACATTTATGAACACTTGTCATCTCACCTTTACCAGAGGAGCTATCAGGATGGCTAGCTGCCACCAAACACACTGTAGTCTAAGTGGGGGGTAAAAGTTTGTTGAGTCTAGCATATATTTTTTACATTTGACATTTATTTAACTAGGCAAGTCAGTTGAGAACAAATTATTGTTTTAAATGACAGCCAACCCCGGCTAAACCCTAACCCGGCCAGTCACAGCCGGTTGTGATACAGCCTGGATTCGAACCAGGGTGTCTCGAGCACTGAGATGCTGTGCCACTCGGGAGCCCTATCAGTTGTGGGAGAAGTTGCAAATAGATCTGTCCCCATTAAAAGTCTTTGGCCATTGGAATGCATTGAATTGTATTGCTATGGTGTATGTAGAAAGTGTCAAAAGGATTCTCCGGTAATCAAGTCTGAAGCTGTCTAATGTTCGTTTGGTGTCTTTAGCTCATAGGTTTTAGGAGTGGGCAGTAGAAAAATAATAATGAGTATCTCAAGTCGAACATACATAAGTGTTGATGTTACAAGCACACTAAAACCATAAACGTATTACCACCATGTCAGAAACTCGACCTCAGAGTTAAAATGAATGCAGGTGGGAAACTCGGGATCCGACTCTTCCGCATAGGTTAGCAAGTCGGAAATATCCGATTTTCCGACATGACTAGTTGCATTAGTACGTCAAATATTAATTGTTCAATAATTTCTTGCGTACAACATGAAATATGCACATACATTCAAATCAAATTTGCATATTACATACAGACAATTATATTTCATTTTAACATCCCCATTATTGTATAACCCCTGGAAAATGTCATGTTTATAGGATCTTGAGATATTTGGGTTTCTGGTTATTCATGAGTCCACCTGTCATTTTGGTTACATTTTTGGAAAAGGCTTTGCCATTGTGACCTGTGAATTATCTCCCGCGACCTTTTGACCCAGAAATCAGACACACAAATTGTAATGTCAGCAATGGTAAGGCCTACTACAGATATTAAACAAAGTGCTTCTGGGAGTATGTTGTATTATTGGGTAGTTCTAAAACTAATGTTCATTTTACCCTCCCTCACATTAACCAGAAAGCATATTCTTACGAATCATGCTAAAATACTAGCTAAACATGTTATCTTGCTAAAATTGTAAGTGGACTGAGGTCGATCAGAATAATGAAAAATTCGAACAACAGCTGAATCGGTGCATGGCATATTCAGCAAACGATGGCTACCTAGCTAATTTAGCTGAAATGTTCAGCAAGCTAACAAAACAATGGAAACGTTAGCTAGATAGTTAGCCAGTCATGAGTTGCAAGGGTGCAGCATGTTCCTAAAACTCTCGAGATAGTTTTGGTTGCTTGACCAGTTAGCTAGCTTGTATGGCTAACCATTTCTTTGCGCGTAGCCGCGCTAACAGTTAGCTTGACGTGGCTAGATTAGCACAAACTAGCTAATGGTAGTTGCTAACACAGCGACGAGTCTTGTGTTTCCATTTAAACAAACCTTCTGCGCTTGTTAAAATATTTGGTCGCTAGATAACAGGTCGTCCATCTCCACTTTTGGTGGAGACACTGGCCTACTAGACAGGCTTAAAACTGGCTATCCGTGCTGAGCGACATTTGGGCGTTTTAACCCCACTCACTCACGGGCAGTGGAAAAGTCGTGATCTGTGCCCCAGTTGACCACTCCTTGCCGACGCTGCGGTTTGCGAAATAAAGTAAAACTGTCAAATGATCCCATCAATCCGCTTGTATCTTTTCTTTTACTTACCTATATGTCTCGTATTCCCTGTCCCTTCCCAACGTATTTATTTTCTTGGCTTTATCCACCTTTTCTCCTCCTTGTTCTTTCTGGTTTCTCGGTCAAGCTCGGTGGGAGCAAAGATGAATAGATATGCGGGGGGGGGGAGAGGGCGGGCATAACGGATGGATTTTACCGTAATTACGGATAAGCGTTAGCCGAACAAAATTCCCGTGATGGTGTGTCTTCAGTTGCAGAATGAACATTCCGCATCACACAGCACAATATAAATGAACTTCTCCACAAATATCCAACTGAATGAACATAAAAAAATAATAATTTATATATATCATCCCATTGATTGTCTTAGAAAACGAAATAGAAGTTGAACAGTAACCCCCAAGAACGCATTAGCACATGCAAACAGAAAACCATAAAACTGGAGTTTAATCAAATGCTGCCAATGTAACAGTATAATTTTAGACACATCCGTTACACCAATACAGTATTTGTCTAAGTCTCCCTGCATAAGTGGATGACTGCATCAGTAGGCTGTCTGGTGCTGGCACTGTCTGCCTCCTAGTAGGATAATCAGCAGCAATTATGTGGTCCAAATTATACTTTATATCCTTCTGATGCTTTAGACAAGCGTTTAGATCAAACAGCTGGCAAAGTCTGCTTTATGCTCTGCTATTTGCCTTAAAAGGACTCTGGAAGCTTTAAGTCGAATGGCCAATTTCCTGAAGAGACCCCCGCGATGGTGAAGAATCTCTAAGTTTAAAACCCACACTGTACAAGATTACAAAGAGAAGGTAATGCTGCACTCGAAGGGAAACAATGATAGATAACTATGGTGCAGCCAGTGAGTTAGGAAAAAAAAAAATTGTTCATTCATTCCTTCATATCAAAACACTGTTTATTCGTTTGGACCAGAGTAGGAAACTTACTGAAAATATTCATACAGTAACTTTCAAGGGGAAATCTGCAGTTGCTACATACATGTTTTTACTTATACATGAATGATATGTACCCATTGATTCTTGAAGTATATAACTTACAAATGCCCCATGAGCTTAGTTCAACTGTCCACCCCATAAGACACGCAAAATACAAGCTTGTTTTACTCCAATGTTTGTAAACAAACTAAATGTAAACTAACACTATACATCCTCAAAACATGGTCAAATTTTGATTTGATGCATGGTCAGTCATAGCTATGAATTTTAGAGTGGTTCCATTTCTCCAGCCCCATCCCTCAGCTTTTTCATGAAACAAGGGTGGGGAGTACGCTTTGTTATTGTTTCAACAGCTGATTGCCACTTTAAGTAGTATGTGCATCTAGATCAGAGACATAAACAACAGAGAGGGGGGCAACAGTGGACCAGAGAAAGGGAGAAGAAGATGGGAGACAGGGAGAGAAGAGTCTAAGGCTAAGTGAGACATCAAGAGGAAGACAGTCAGAGAGAGAATGAGAGAGCTGAAGAAAGAAAGAACCTAAACCTCCACCGGGGAGGTAGTGTGTATGTGTCAGAGTGTCAGCGTCCCTGCTTGCTCTAGGTGTGTGACCATGTGTCTGCGCAGGTTGCTGTGGTTGTTGAACGAGGCGCCACAGTGGGAGCAGCTGTAGGGTTTCTCCCCAGAGTGGGTCCTCAGGTGGATGGTCAGACTGCCTTTCTGGGTGAAGCCCTTCCCACACAGGGAACACATGTACGGTTTCTCCCCTGTGTGGATGCGCATATGGACCCTCAGAGTTGTCTTGTTGACAAACGAGTTCCCGCACAGGTTGCATATGACAGGCGTCTCTCCTGTGTGGACCGCCCGGTGGCGGATCAAGTCAAGCCGGCGAGAGAAGCGCTTCCCACAGTCGCTACAGAGCAACGGCTTGGTACCGTGGGGTATGTGGTGGCGCTGGAACTGGTTTACAAGACCAGGGCGCCTCACAGTCGCACCCCCTGTTGCCAAGGTTGTTGTTGGGGTCTTTGGGGTGTTTTCTAGGGAAGCTACCTCAACGATTTTCAGACCCCGTCCTCCTGCATCCCCTGTCGGCTGACCCCCTCTGTCACTTTGCACCCTCCTCATTGGAGGGCTGCCTGGCAGTGGTCCCCCAATAGAATGAGTGTTCAGCTGTATCTGATGATTGACTGTGTGGTCCGGCAGCAGACCAGAGTGTGAGGGCAATCTCTGGGGCTGTTCTGGGGTTCTGAAGAAAGGGTAGTTCTCAGTACTGCTCACGCTGCACAGAGCTCCTTCACCTCGACTATGAGCGCTCATGCTGTAAGGCCCTTCATCGTGACCTAGTCTCTGGCTGGCATGTTCCAGCTGTGGAGTCGCCATAGTAATAGTCTCACCATCAATATTGTCTTGACCTACAGGAAACAAAATTATTAAATCATCGGTTTGTTATCTGGCTGTCAATTGTCTATATACCAGTCCATCATCTTCTTCTTCCTCCTCCTCCTCCACACACCTGCATCTGGCCAACAACCTCCAAAGTCATCCTCAGCTCCCTCCTCCTCCTTTATCAAGATGACATCTGGACTCTCCACAACTGCACACTGAAAACACACATATTCAGTCAGACATGTACATATTTCTAGAGTAGTAGTAGCCTATGTCAGTAATATGTGAGGAGCTATTATTGCCACACCTCTTTTTTGACTGTGGATGGACTCTCCTTTTCCCCTATTGTAATAGAAGCGTCATCCCTGTTGTTAACAGCCGCGTGGCGCTCAGATGTCTTATCTATGAGTAAGAGCATAGGTCAAAAACCGTTCCACTCCCAACATACTATGATCAATTGACTGGTCGCCCAGCTAGCAGCATTTCGAGAACCTGAACCAACCTGTGAGTTTTGCCCGAGGCTTGCACAAAGTTCTGCCAAAAGAAAAACGACTGCCCCGCGGTGTACTCGCCCGTTGTAGCCGCAGGGAGAAAAGCTCGCTCTTCATCCCTTTCATCTTCATCTTCAGCGCTTCGTTGTCTTTGTAGCTGCGAGAAATCTCCAAGTGTAAATCAGCCGAGCTCTCGGAAAAGAGTTGACTGATCTCGACAACGGCCGCTCTAGCAAGCACGTCCATTATGGAAGCGAGTTGGGTCTGTAAAGACAAATGAGCCTGCATTTTTGTTGACATCGATTCCAGTGGCGAGATAAAAGACAGAGGGAGAAATTGGAAAAAATCAGATCATTGATCAGACAAGCTGTGACGCTTTTGTCAGTGTACACAAAACTACTTCCGGTGAATAAAAGCAGTGCTGACCGTAATTATAAGAAGACCTCCGCAGATTTTTTGGGGGAGGACGAGCGCCACAGATGAACGCGTACAGTACCTTCAGAAAGAATTCACACCCCTTGACTTTTTCCACATTTGTTTCTGTTACAGCCTGAATTTAACATAGATTAAATGTAGATTTATTTCCCACTGGCCTACACACAATACCCCATAATGTCAAAGTGAGCCTTGAATTTCAACAACAGATTCAACCACAAAGACCAGGGAGGTTTTCCAATGACTCACAAAGAAGGGCACCTTTTGGTAAACGAAGGGCACCTATTGGTTAACTAATTTAAAAAAGCAGACATTGAATATCTCTTTGAGCATGGAGAAGTTATTAATTATGCTTTGGATGGTGCATCAGTCACTACAAACATACAGGCGTCATTCCTTACACTTTTGCTGGAGAGGAAGGAAACCACTCAGGGATTTCACCATCTGGCCAATGGTGACTTTAAAACAGTTTAATGGCTGTGATAGGAGAAAACTGAGGATGGATCAACAACATTGTAGTTACTCCACAATACTAACCTAAATTACAGAGTGAAAAGAAGGAAGCCTGTACAGAATAAAAATATTTTAAAAAACGAATCCTGCTTGAAATGAGGAACTAAAGTAAAATTGCAAGCAATGTGGTAAAAAAAAATGAACTGTTTTAACTACAAAGTGTTATGTTTGAGGAAATCCAAAACAACCCATCACATCACTAAGTATAACTCTTCATATACTCTCCATGGTGGTGGATGCCACAAAGTTGGAAGCACAGAATCATCTAGAATGTCATTGTATGCTCTAGCGTTAAGAGTTCCCTTCACTGGAACTAAGGGGCCTAGCCCAAACCATGAAAAATAGCACCAGACCATTATTCCTCCTCCACCAAACTTTATTGTTGGCACTATGCATTCGGAAAGGTAGCATCTCCTGGCATCCGCCAAACCCGGACTGCCAGATGATGAAGCGTGATTCATCACTCCAGAGAAGGCGTTTCCACTGCTCCAGAGTCCAATGAGCTTTACACCACTCCAGCTGGCGCATGGTGATCTTAGGCTTGTGTGCAGCTGCTCGGCCATGGAAACCCATTTCATGAAGCTCCCGGCGAACAGTTATTGTGCTGATGTTGCTTCCAGAGGCAGTTTGGAACACAGTCGTGAGTGTTGCAACCGAAGACAGACGTGCTTCAGCACTTGGCAGTCCCGTTCTGTGAGTTTGTGTGGCCTACCACTTCGCGGCTGAACCGTTGTTGCTCCTAGGCGTTTCCATTTCCCAATAACAGAGCTTACAATGGACCGGGGCAGCTCTAGCAGGGCAGAAATACATTTTTGATAAATGCTACCATTTTTCTTCCACTTTGACATTACAGAGTATTTTGTGTAAATTATTGAATCAAAAATGACAATGTAATATATTTTTTTAACCCACTTTGTAACACAACAAAATGTGGAAAAAGTCAAGGGGTGTGAATACTTTCTGAAGGCACTGTGTCTTCAGACTCATATTTGCTCGTGACTGGAAATTGGAATTCATGATCGTTAACTAATTGTAACAGCAAAATGTAATCAGTCAACGAGTGCAATTCGTATGGACAGGCCCCTCTTCAATCTCTTGCTTTTTGTTGTTGCAAGCATTCTGTCATGGAAAGTTAATATCGCCCTCCTCTGACAAGCAAAAGGAATATCTGATTTATGTGATGTTGGAATGTCATGCCTTGATGGCAAGTCTCATAACTCACAATAACGCTCGGTGAATGGAATAAGAGTGTAATTGTTGTATTCCAAGACTATCTGTTAATGAATATCATCACAATTGCCATAAATCATTTTCAAAATATTTTTTATTCAAGATAGATCCTCATGAACCCAAGAGCCTTTTGAATCCTTATTTGGGCTGCAGTGCAGCCGTACTTAATAACTTTACCCATAATAAAAACATACATAGGTTGTCTTTCTGAAAAATAAATCAAAATGGTTCATTATAATATACATTGACGTTTTATTTTTTCTGTGCACAAACTTCCACAACAGACATGATAATGAAATTGGAAAGAACACAGCATGTGTTAAATATGGTTTAAAAAGTCACAACAGGTTACAATTTACACACATTGTTGGAATCTGAGTATAATTCCCAAACCTTAACAAAGCCAGCTTTTGAATATACAGTAGTAATGTGTCACTCTTTAAGAAATTATGCTCATACATGCTAAACACTTGTCGTGTTCCAAACTGTAAAACTATACTTCATCATGTGGCTTATTTGAATCTCTTTTCCATGTCTTTAGCATTAGCTTAAGCCTGTGCTTCAATTAACCCTCTAACTTCTCTTCCCTCTTGCTCTCTCTCTACCGCTGAGCTCTCCTCACTCTCGTTCTCTTTCCCATCTTTTACTTCGTTCTCCCTTCCCTCATCTCCCTCCTCTTGTTGACCATCTATCTTCCCAGGTTCCTCACTCTCCTCCTCTTTCTTCTCTGCAGTGGTTTCTACCTCTTCGTCTTTCATCTTTTCACTCTTCCTCTCCTCTTCCTCCTTGTCCTTCCTCTCCTTCTCTATTTTGGAGAGGTGATGGCAGAGTGCCTGGACATAGGTGAACACACACATAGGGTCCGGGCTGTTCCCCATCAGGATCATATCACCAACCTCCAACAGGGGGCAGCAGTCAGCCATGGTCCTTAGAGAGAGAGAGAGAGAGAGAGAGAGAGAGAGAGAGAGAGAGAGAGAGAGAGAGAGAGAGAGAAAAGGGAAAAATAAATATGGAGGGAGAGAGAAAGGATGATGAATCATTTACAACACACACACTCAGACACAAACACATATATATATATACACAAACACAGCCTTGTACTCTGCTGTATTGAAGGCCAGGGTGAAATTCTTCTCTCTCTCAGATGAGCTCAGGGCTGAGAAGTCGAAAGCGTCCGGGAAGAAGCGATGGATGAGTGCACAGAACGCCAGCCCATCACACCACGATGATGAGAAGTTCTCTATGGAAACACCCTGGGAAAGAGAGGGTATGGTGTCAGGTAGGGTTATGGTGCTCCAATGTCAGTACCTCTGGTGTACATGACCATCAACATCCCCTCACCTCGTATTTGCGTGTTTTGTTTTGACACCAGGAAAGCACTTTCTGTTTGATTGACCCCCCGTTTGCCACAGCCATAGATGATCTCTGAAGTTTGAAGTTGCAGACAACCGGTGTCCTGGAAATAAGTGAAAAGACAATGCAATTATTGCCATAATAAACATGAGCATGTTGCAGTTTGTCATATTGGACATGTCAGAACTCAGAATCTTACTCAGAGTCATTTTTCTGGAACTTTGCTATGATGTCTTTTTTAGTGGAAGGCCGGGCAGAGCGGGCAGAGCTCCGGGGTCGGGCCACAGAGGATGGGGTAGAGGCGGTGTGATTCACGCCACTCTTTCTTTTGGTCTTTCCTTGCTTCTCCACCTCCTTGCTTTTCTCTTTAACCTTTCCCCCTCCTGCCCCTTCCTTTTCTTTTACTGGTTTGCTCTTGTTCTCCAGTGCCTTCCCTCCCTCTCCCTTCCCTCCCTCTCTCTCTCCCTTCTCTCCCTCTCCCTCTCCCTCTCCGTCTCCCTCTCCCTTCCCTCCCTCTCCCTCTCCCTTCCCTCCCTCTCCCTTCCCCGCCTCTCCCTTCCCTGCCTCTCCCTCTCCCTTCTCTCCCTCTCCCTTCTCTTCCTCTTCTTTCTCTCCCTCTCCCTTCCCTGCCTCTCCCTTCTCTCCCTCTCCCTTCCCTGCCTCTCCCTTCTCTCCCTCTCCCTTCCCTGCCTCTCCCTTTCCTGCCTCTACGTTCTCTCCCTCTCCCTTCCCTCCCTCTCCCTTCTCTTCCTCTCCCTTCCCTGCCTCTCCCTTCCCTCCCTCTCCCTTCCCTGCCTCTCCCTTCCCTCCCTCTCCCTTCCCTGCCTCTCCCTTCCCTGCCTCTCCCTTCTCTCCCTTCTCTCCCTCTCCCTTCTCTGCCTCTCCCTTCTCTCCCTCTCCCTTCCCTGCCTCTCCCTTCTCTCCCTCTCCCTTCTCTCCCTCTCCCTTCTCTCCCTTCCCTGCCTCTCCCTCTCCCTTCTCTCCCTTCCCTGCCTCTCCCTTCTCTCCCGCTCCCTTCCCTGCCTTCACTTTTCTGTCTTTCCCTTTATCTCCTTTTATCTTCGCTTCTGTTTTTCCCTCTCCTATCTTTTCTCCCTTCCCCTTTTTCCTGGCAATATTTTCTCCCCCCTTCTCTTTGTCCTCATCCTCTTTCTCAATCTCTCCATTCTTGACCACCTCTTGACCCTTTCTATTCTTGTCCTCCTCCTTCTCTCCCTCCCCCTTCTTCTCTCCGTTCACCACTTTGGAGTCTTCTGTTTCTCCGGTGTCTGCACTTTGAGATGTTCCCTCACCCTTACAAGCCTCTTCACCATTAACCTCAATGGCGTCGGTTACTGGCTGAGACTCCTCTACATTTCCAACGCTAGCCCCTGCTGCCTGTTCCGGCGCTTTCCCCGTATTAGCCCCAGACTTAACCACATGACCTTCCACTGTGTCCTCCGCCAGGTGGTCTCTCTTAGGGGGGTCACACTCCTGCACTGAAGCCCCTCTCTCTGTCTGAGAGACAAACCAGATAAGATTACAATCGGTTATTCTGAGCAGTTGAGGTAGTTTTGGTTAGGGTTAGGGACAAAGCAAAATGGTACAGGACTGTTGTCATAGACCTGATTCTAAATCAGTTGTTTAGGGGAGAGACAATGTAAAGTGACATTATAACTAGTTCAAAACTAAATGAGAAAATGTGTCTGCTTCACTTCACTCCACGTTACGTTGGTACTCAAAAAACATACCTCCGGCTGTAGAGTTGTTTATGGCTGTAATATTACACACGCATTTTTAGAATGTTTTATGGCTTTAATTACGATTCAAACATATTACATGTTTATGTTGTTTTTATGTTATGCATTAAGATGTATAAAGTTGCAGATAGCATAGTGTGTTGGAATTATGTTAGGTAAGTGAACTGTCCCAGGTGTCACATCAAGTCGTGACTCAGAGTGGTGACTCATCAGTGGAAATAAGATAGACGCACATGTGTGTGTGTGTCTGTGTGTGTGTGTGTTGAGAGTGAGAAAGGGATAAACATTCCTGTGCCAGAGTTTGCCACAGGAACAGGTGTAGCCCAGCGCTTAGGTTATACGCAGGCAGCCACAACACCCACCAAGCCCTCCCACTATCTTCACTCCGTATACTACATCTGACTACAGCGCAAAGACATCTAACAAGTCTGCCACCTCATTGTAAGGCTCAATACCAATAAGTGTGTATTGGTTTGTCTGTAGGTGGTTGAAGTTAGCCTCTGTATGCATTTCGTCTTCTGTATCTGTTTATGGGTCTACTTCTTTCATCATCAACACACACATACCTCATTGTTTTTGTTGTCCTCCGTCTGGTTGGCTGTTGCGTCTTTCCCAGAATCGTCCTGGCGGAGTGATACATCGTCCATGGTTCCGTGGACTTTCTGTGTTTGTCAGTCCAACTTCCTCTGAAACATAAAGGCAAATCAGACTCTTCCTCTCCAAGGTTATTGGATTGATCGCTCAATATCTAAGTTCATTAAAGGTCCAACTTTCATGCAATCAGTTTAGACTCAATGTTCTGTTCGAGGCAGATTTCTCCCTGGCACTCTCTCTCTCTTTCTACCTCTCTGTCTCTCTCTCTCTGAAAGTGCTGTCTGGTGTGTGTTGTTTAGTGAGTGCCCCCTGCCACCCTCCTTGTGAGGATTCCGAGCCACTTTATCTGACCTTCAGAACAACACAGGTTCCAGAAATAGAGCTAGTGACATCGGCACAGTCCAACAGCCAGGACAGCTGCATCTGCTCTGGAAACCATGGGTACACAGACATATACACACACACACTCAAACACACATATGCATACATACACACCTGAATACACACCTACATAGACAGACAGATAGACAGACAGGCACACACACACACACTCTCAAGTCAAGCCCTAGCAAACAGATTTGCATAGTCAGGACTCAGTAGTCAAATTAAACTGAATTCTTACCCTGACCCCGATGACCCCAATGACCTACTTAATTTCTAAGTAAATACACTCATTCAGACATAAGAGTTAAAGCTTGAATCCCTTAATGGTGGACCTGCAATGTCTGTTTTTGATATTACAACAGCAACGAAGTTACTGCAAACAACGAACACTGTTTTTCCCCCTCTGACATCAATGCACGCATGATAGAAAAAGAGCATATGTCATTTTTTTTTTAAATCGCCACCAACAAAACAAAAACAATAACAACAGCCGCAGAGTGGAGAGTGGCGCTGTTTCCCTTGCTGCGGATTCCATCTTTAACAGACATAGTAACAATCAATGCACTTCACACACACCAACCGACACTCTTTCAACAAGCATATACATGGAGTCCAAGACATACAGAGACAACACTTCCATGGACTCATGCGGATACTCTTTGATGCTGCCAAAAGAGTGTAAGTTGTGTGGTAGGAGAGGTGCAGCCCTTACCTTGTGTGGTACATGTAGCCCTCTGGGTTCACTGTGGTCACCGTGTCCTGCTTTCTCTCTCTCGGTCTCTCTCTCTCTCTCTCTCTTTCTAAACTGAAGTGACCAGTGAGTCAGTTGGTGTGAATCTGTCTCTCTTTCCTCCGTTAGGCTCTCTTTCTTTCTCGCTCTCTCAATTCCATTCAAAGGGGCTTTATTGGCATGGGAAGCATGTTTACATTGCCAAAACAAGTGAAATACACAGTAAACAAAAGTGAGAAGACACAAAACAACATCAGCAAAAAAATATTTGAATTAAACAGTAACCATTTCACTCAAAACGTTTTAGAAAGCGAGAGAAGGGTTTATTTTTTATCACAGCGGTGTTCAGAGGGTTTGGGTTAAATGCAGAAGACACATTTCAGTTGAATGCATTCAGTTGTACAACTGACAAGGTATCCCCCTTTCCCTTTCCGTTAAGTCCTGCAAAATATATATACTGAACAACAATGCAACAATTTCAAAGATTTTGCTGAGTTACAGTTCATAAAAGGAAATTAGTCAATTGAAATAATCTCATTGAGCCCTAATCTATGATTTCTAAATGACTGGGCAGGTGTGCAGCCATGGGTGGGCTTGGGAGGGCATAAGCCCACCCACTTTGGAGCCAGGCACACTCAACGGGGACCGAGCCCCAGCCAATCAGAATGAGTTTTGCCCCACAAAAGAGCTTAATTACATACATAAATACTCCTCAGCACCCTGCCCCCCCTACCCTCAGACGATCCCACAGGAGAAGAAGCCGGATGTGGAGGTCCTGGGCTGGCGTGCTTACGCGGGGTCTGCGGTTGTGAGGCCAGTTGGACGTACTGCCAAATTCTCTAAAATGACTTAGGGTAGAGAAATGAACATTGAATTCTCTGGCAACAGCTCTGATGGACAATCCTGCAGTCATCTTGACAATTGCATGCTTCCTCAAAACTTGAGACGTCTGTGGCATTGTGTTCTGTGACAAATTGTACATTTTAGAGTGGCTTTTTATTGTCCCCAGCACAAGCTGCACCTGTGTAATGATCATGTTGTTTAATCAGCTTCTTGATATGCCACACCTGTCAGGTGGATGGATTATCTTGACAAAGGCTCACTATATATAAAATGTTCACTATATATATGCAGTTGAAGTCGTAGGTTTACATACACTTAGGTTGGAGTCATTAAAACTTGTTTTTCAACCACTCCAAAAATGTCTTGTTAACAAACTATAGTTTTGGCAAGTCGGTTAGTATATCTACTTTGTGCATGACACAAATAATTTTTTCAACAATTGTTTACAGACAGATTATTTCACTTATAATTCACTGCATGACAATTCCAGTGGGTCAGAAGTTTACATACACTAAGTTGACTGTGCCTATAAAAACAGCTTGGAAAATTCCAGAAAATGATGTCATGGCTTTAGAAGCTTCTGATAGGCTAATTGACATCATTTGAGTCAATTGGAGGTGTACCTGTGGATGCATTTGAAGGCCTACCTTCAAACGCAGTGCCTCTTTGCTTGACATCATGGGAAAATCAAAAGAAATCAGCCAAGACCTCAGAAAAAAATTGTAGACCTCCACAAGACTGGTTCATCCTTGGGAGTAATTTCCAAATTCCTAAAGGTAGCACTTTCATCTGTACAAACAATAGTACGCAAGTATAAACGCCGTGGAACCACACAGCCGTCATACCGCTCAGGAAGGTATGGTGCAAAAAGTGCAAATCAATCCCAGAACAACAGCAAAGGACCTTGTGAAGATGCTGGAGGAAAATGGTACAAAGTTATCTATATCCACAGTAAAACGAGTCCTATATCGACATAACCTGAAAGGCCGCTCAGCAAGGAAGAAGCCACTGCTCCAAAACCGCCATTAAAAAGCCAGACTACGGTTTGCAACTATACATGGGGACAAAAATCATACTTTTTGGAGAAATGTCCTCTGGTCTGATGAAACAAAAATAGAACTGTTTGGCCATAATGACCATCATTATGTTTGGAGGAAAAAGGGGGAGACTTGCAAGCCTAAGAACACCATCCCAACCGTGAAGCATGGGGGTGGTAGCATCATGATGTTTGGGGTGCTTGCTGCAGGAGGGACTGGTGCACTTCACAAAATAGATGGCAACATGAAGATGGAAAATTATGTGGATATATTGGAGCAACATCTTAAAACATCAGTCAGGAAGTTAAAGCTTGGTCGCAAATGGGTCTTCCAAATGGACAATGACCCCAAGCATACTTCCAAAGGCAAAATGGCTTAATTAAGGACAACAAAGTCAAGGTATTGGAGTGGCCATCACACAGCCCTGACCTCAATCCCATAGAACATTTGTGGGCAGAACTGAAAAGGCGTGTGCGAGCAAGGAGGCCTACAAACCTGACTCTGACACCAGCTCTGTCATTAGGAATGGGCCAAAATTCATCCAACTTATTGTGGGAAGCTTGTGGAAGGCTACCCAAAATGTTTGACCCAAGTTAAACAATTTAAAGGCAATGCTACCAAATACTAATTGAGTGTATGTACACTTCTGACCCACTGGGTATGTGGTGAAAGAAATCAAAGCTGAAATAAATAATTTTCTCTACAATTATTCTGACATTTCCCATAATATAAAGTGGTGATCCTATTTTTACTAGGATTAAATGTCAGGAATTGTGAAAAAATGAGTTGAAATGTATTTGGCTAAGGTGTATGTAAACTTCCGACTTCAACTGTATATACTGAAGAAAAATATAAACGCAACATGTAAAGTGTTGGTCCCATGATTTGTGAACTGAAATAAAAGATCCCAGAAATGTTCCATACACACAAAAGGCATATTGCTTTCAAACTTTGTGCACCTTACAGTAATATGGAAAAATAGTCATCAATATATGGAATAACACAGAATCCCAAAGACCAAACATAATATTCATAACTCTGTTCTTCAGTTTTATGACATCATCCAATGCCAATCTAAGCAACTCTCTATATATATACATATACCCCTGATGTCCCATCAAACGTACGTCCCCTCGGCCTTTCTCCACTCTCCAACTCCCTGCCCACTTAACAGTGTATCTTTTCATTCAACGCAAAACAGTTGGCTTTTAAAAATAAACGTCTATCTTTCTTTCTTCTCTTTCTCTCCCCGTCATTATCTTCCCCTGATGCCTCCCCAACCCTCTCTTCTCTTCTCCACATTTCAGTGGCTAAAAATAAGTCAACACCTTCTGCAGTATCTCCCTCTCTCCGATTCATTCTCTGGTGGACATCTATCAGCCCTCTGTCACTGAAATTAAAGACTGTATTTCCGCATGGAAAAACGCACAATGTGAATGTGGTAGTGAAGCTGTAATGACCTGACTTAAGAGGGAAATTATTGTTTTGGTTTTTCTTTTTACAGTTGACAGAGCTGATTCCAAAAAGTTTGTTGAGTGTGTTAGCAACTAAGAGTTTGTTTGTGTGTGTTTGTGTCTGTGTGCCTGTGTGTGTCAGTGTGCATGTGCGTGTGAGAGAGAGAAAGAGAAATTAGTGAGCTCCAGTGTTATCTCTGTCGCTGTTGTGGGATTATAACACACACTGCACCTGATTTTGAGTGTCATGTTTTCATCACCTTCTCATCTGAACAGGTTTGAGAGGTTTGTCTTCAGTGAAGGTGGTCATTGTCAGTGGTGGAAAAAAAGTACCCAATTGTCATACTGTAGTAAAAGTATAAATACGTTCATAAAAAATGACTCAAGTAAAAGTGAAAGTCACCCAGTAAAATACAACTTGAGTAAAAGTCTAAAAGTATTTGGTTTAAAATATACTTAAGTGTTAAAAGTAAAAGTATAAACCATTTCAAATTCCTCATATTAAGCAAAGCAGACGGCACCATTTGCCTTTTTTTTTAAATGTATGTTTTGCCAGGGGCACACTCCAACACTCCAATTATTTATAAAAGATGCATTTGTGTTTAGTGATTCCACCAGACCAGAGGCAGTAGGGATGACCATGTGTTCTCTTGATAAGTGTGTAAATTTCACAATGTTCCTGTCCTGCTAAGCATTCAAAATGTAACACGTAGTTTGGGTTGTCAGGGAAAGTGTATGGAGTAAAAAGTACAATATTTTATTTCTTAATGTAGTGAAGTAAAATTAAAAGTTGTCAAAAATATAAATAGTAAACTAAAGTACAGATACCCCAAAAAACAATTTAAATAGTACTTTAAAGTATTTGTACTTGAGTACTTTAGACCACTGGTCATTGTCCACATATTCAGTAGATGCCCTTTGTTTATCTCAATGCACATTACTATATTGCCTCCTAAATAACATAAGTGAATATAGTATCCTTATTGACCACCACATTATATACCCAGTTTACATCCAGGAATAATCCATTATAATCAGATAATAATCTCACTTCTCCATAAAACCAGGAGTGAAAGACCACTGGAGGGCGCTGTCAGATTTGGAGACAGCCGTTGACTGTTTCTCTCATAACCAAATGTCATGCCATAGGTTATGGAGGAACGTCTTTGGTCTCTCCCTGCCTGAACGTTTCACCTCAAAACGTGTAAACTGGATATCCAACGTCAAAGTTAAAACCAAAGGCGGTATTTCTAAAATATCTCTGGCCAAACACATTTTGAACATCCATCCACTCACATGTCAAAAATCCCACAAAAACCAATGGCGCTAGAATGTTCCACTAGCTAGCTAAACTCTGTGACGTTCATTAAATAAATACAAATTGGTGAGTTGAGGAGGGGTAGCTTGGTAAATTAGACCTGCAGCTAGCTATCTAGGTCTAGTTCCACAAATGATGTTTGACATGTTTAGGAATAGAAACAGTTATGAACCTTTATGATATCACTCATAATTGTCGTTATTTGCAGCGAGTCAACTTTACCCCCAGCTATCTAACGTTAGCTAAAAGTCCATAGCTAGCTAAATTACACCATGGGTGTGAAAAAGCTTGCCAAGCAGCAGGAAAGATGTATAGAAAGATGTATAGTGTCTGACTGGTGTCTAACCAGCATGCAACACGCAAATGTTAGTGTGAACTAACATTGGCTAGCTGGGTAGCTAGTAATAATTGACGTCATCAATATTTTTTTGTTAATTGAAATGTTTCCAGCCTCATTAACGTTTGTCAGTCTTCGTCCTTTATGACCTTATCTGTCAAGCCATTACAGTTGCATATTTAATTGTGCAAGCCACAGAAGTTTAATGTAACGTCACCCCTAGGATTGGGTGAGACCTATTTTTCTCCCCTTTAACAATAACAGACCAGTGCTTATAATATCAACAGACCACAACCTAGTTTTTGCTAGTAAAAACACATGGTGAAACATTTACAATGAACATGGTAGGAGGGATTACTTCTGTTAGACTGGTCGGGTTATCTGTTTGTGCTGTCATTCCAACTCCTCTCCTTGCCATACATTGTTTGGCATTACAAGGAGTGGCATGATGGCACAAACAGACTGGTACCCTAGCAGGCCACACTTTTGTAACGCTAGCTGGTTTAAAAGAACACTACTGTGCATAGGCAACAATACAGATAATGTCACAATTGGTTGGTATATTTTTTGGGGGGCTAGCTACAGTGCATTCTCTCGTATTCAGACCCCTTCCCCTTTTCCACATTTTGTTACATTACAGCCTTATTCTAAAATGTATTACATTTGAATTTAATTTTCCTCGTCAATCTACACACAATACCCCATAATGACAAATCGAAACAGGTTTTTAGACATTTTTGTCTTAACCAAGCCATGAGGTCGAAATAATTGTCCGTAGAGCTTCGAGACAGGATTGTGTCGAGACACAGATCTGGTGAAGGGTACCAAAACATGTCTGAAGCATTGAAGGTCCCCAAGAACACAGCGGCCTCCATCATTATTAAATGGAAGAAGTTTGGAACCACCAAGACTCTTCCTAAAGCTGGCCGCCTGGCCAAACTTAGCAATCGGGGGAGAAGGACCTTGGTCAGGGAACCCGATGGTCACTCTGACAGAGCTCCAGAGTTCCTCTGTGGAGATGGGAGAACCTTCCAGAAGGACAACCATCTCTGCAGCACTCCACCAATCAGGCCTTTATGGTACAGTGGCAAGACGGAAGCCACACCTCAGTAAAAGGCACATGACAGTCCGCTTGGAGTTTGCCAAAAGGCAGCTAAAGGACTCTCAGACCAGGATCTGCATAGAAGAATGGGAAAAGCTCCCCAAATACAGGGGTGCCACGCTTGTAGCGTCATACCCAAGAAGACTCGGGGCTTTAATCACTGCCAAAGGTGCTTCAACAAAGTACTGAGTAAAGGGTCTGAATACTTATGTAAATATGTTATTTCTAAAAACCTGTTTTCGCTTTATTATTATGGGGTATTGTGTGTAGATGGATAAAAAAAAATCCTCATCAATTTTAGGATAAGGCTGTAACGTAACAAAATGTGGGAAAAGGTCAAGGGGTCTGAATACTTTCCGAATGCGCTGTTGTAACAAGTCTCCCAAATGACAATATAAAGGTAATGCTTTAGTTGAGCGCAAGGTTAGTACCATGTTTCACATAGTTGCTAAACAACCTCATTACCAGATTGATTTGGCTCAAGTTTAACAGATTAAGAGATACAAAAGCAAAGGCTTGAACAACGGTCCAGTTAATCGCTGTTCCATGCTTTCATTTAAAAAACTATTTAACCTTAATTTAACTAGGCAAATCAGTTAAGAACAAATTCTTATTTTCAATGACGGCCTAGGAACAGTGGGTTAACTGCCTTGATTCAGGGGCAGAACAACAGATTTGTAATTCGTCAGCTTGGGGATTTAAACTTGCAACCTTCCGGTTACTAGTCCAACGCTCTAACCACTAGGCTACTCTGCCGCCCTATCGCCGCTAGGGCCTGGGCTGGCGCAAGCCATATCTCCAACCGTGACGTGGTATAGGCTATGTAGGCTACTGTATGCACAGGGAGCTACACTGGTTGTATACATGTATATAAAGTTGAAATCGGAAGTTTACATACACTTAGGTTGGAGTCATTAAAACTTGTTTTTCAACCATTCCACACATTTCTTGTTAACAAACTATAGTTTTGGCAAGTCGGTTAGGATATCTACTTTGTGCATGCTTGGAAAATTCCAGAAAATTATGTCATGGCTTTAGAAGCTTCTGATAGGCTAATTGAAATAATTTGAGTCAATTGGAGGTGTACCTGTAGATGTATTTCAAGGCCTACCTTCAAACCTTCAAACTCAGTGCCTCTTTGCTTGACATCATGGGAAAATCAAAAGAAATCAGCCAAGACCTCAGAAAATAAATTGTAGACCTCCAGAAGTTTGGTTCATCCTTGGGAGCAATTTCCAAACGCCTGAAGGTACCACGTTCATTTGTACAAATAATGGTACGCACATATAAACACCATGGGACCACGAAGCCATCATACCGCTCAGGACGGAGACGCGTTCTGTCTTCTAGAGATGAACGTACTTTGGTGCGAAAGGTGCAAATCAATCCCAGAACAACAGCAAAGGACCTTGTGGAGATGCTGGAGGAAACAGGTACAAAAGTATCTATATCCACAGTAAAACGAGTCCTATATCAACCTAACCTGAAAGGCCACTCAGCAAGGAAGAAGACACTGCTCCAAAACCTCCATAAAAAAAGCCAGACTACAGTTTGCAACTGCACATGGGGACAAAGATCGTACTTTTTGGAGAAATGTCCTCTGGTCTGATGAAACAAAAATAGAACTGTTTGGCCATAATGACCATCGTTATGTTTGAAGGAAAAAGGGGGAGGCTTGCAAGCCTAAGAACACCGTCCCAACCGTAAAGCACGGGGTGGCAGCATCATGTTGTGGGGGTGCTTTGCTGCAGGAGGGACTTGTGCACTTCACAAAATAGATGGCATCATGAAGATGGAAAATTATGTGGATATATTGAAACAACATCTCAGGACATCAGTCAGGAAGTTAAAGCTTGGTCGCAAATGGGTCTTCCAAATTAACAATGACCCCAAGCATACTTCCAAAGTCATGGCAAAATGGCTTAAGGACAACAAAGTCAACGTATTGGAGTGGCCATCACAAAGCCCTGACCTCAATTCTATAGAAAATGTGTGGGCATAACTGAAAAAGCGTGTGCGAGCAAGGAGGCCTACCAACCTGACTCAGTTCCACCAGCTCTGTCAAGAGGAATGGGCCAGAATTCACCCAACTTATTGTGGGAAGCTTGTGGAAGGCTACCCGAAACGTTTGACCCAAGTTAAACAATTTAAAGGCAATGCTACCAAATACTAATTGAGTGTATGTAAACTTCTGACCCACTGGGAATGTGACGAAATAAATAAAAGCTGAAATAAATAATTATCTCTACTATTATTCTGACATTTCACATTCTTAAAATAAAGTGGTGATCCTATCTGACCTAAAACAGGGCATTTTTACTAGGATTAAATGTCAGGAATCGTGAAAAACTGAGTTTAAATGTATTTGGCTAAGATATATGTAAATTTCGAACTTCAACTGTATATATATATTTATATATTTATACAGTACAAGTCAAAAGTTTGGACACACCTACTCATTCAAGGGTATTTCTTTATTTTGACTATTTTCTACATTGTAGAATAATAGTGAAGACGTCAAAACTAAGAAATAACACATATGGAATCATGTAGTAACCAAAAAAGTATTAAACAAATTAAAATATATTTTATATTTGAGATTCTTCTAATTAGCCACCCTTTGCCTTGACGACAGCTTTGCACACTCTTGGCATTCTCCAAACTTTTGACTGGTACTGTATATATTTTTCATCTCTCAATACATACCTGGTATTTATGCATAAGACAAATCCGACCACACATGAAAAGTCATGTTTCTGATTATTTTGTGAATGTATGATTTCTCTGACTGTAATATATGTTTTAAAACTGTTTCTTTATGCGAGTGCTAATGTGACGTAAACATTTTAAAAAGTATCGTACACTCTCTCTCTCTGTCTCTATCTCTCTCTGGGTGTGTGTATGATGCCAGCCTTTGACGTGTGCGGTAACGGATTTGAGGAAGTTGCGCTGTGTTCTGGCAACGAGATCTTGTGATCCAAGGTGTAAGAACTTGATTATGATTTGATGAGATCTTGTGGTTGTTATTATATGTGTTTACTTGCCCATATGTAGTTGTCCAGCCCTTCCTCCTTTGACTTTACTGGTAGAGATTGAATGAGTGAGAGACAGAGCATAAGGATGTCAAAGACTTATGCCCTTGATACAGATTGAAAGACACTGTTACAGTAATTAACTAGCAATGTAAATAGCAACAGCCGAGACAGGAAAAACAGTACACCGTATACCACTGGTATGACCCCAGAAAATATTTTTTACTGTTCTAATTACATTGGCAACCAGTTTATAATAGCAATAAGGCACCTCGGGGGTTTTGGTATATGGCCAATATACCACGGCTAATGACTGTATCCAGGCACTCCGCGATGCGTCGTGCCTAAGAACAACCCTTAGCCGTGGTATATTGGCCATATTACACAAACCCCGAGGTGCCTTATTGCTTAAGTATACCAGAGATAAGGGACTGTTGATATTGCAACCACACAACTCAAACTGCGGTTCACAATATAAATGAAATCGCAAACCGCTTTTTTTTGTTCAAGCCCTCAAGAACTGTTGTCTGCTAAAGACGATAATCTGCATCTGCCAAATGATTGGCTTTCCGGTATCCAGACGACCTGTCCCCAGAGCTTCCTGTTACAGTTAACCTGCCAATTCAGGAGAATGAGAGGCTCAATTAAAGATGTTGCAGAACTGCTGTATTTCAAGCACATCTCCCTTCTGCCAAGTTTCCCTGGTGTTGCTATGGCAATCAAGCTGTTTTTACCATCCTTGTGACTGTCGCTACTGAGGAGAGATCGTTTTCCAAATGAAAACTCAGAAAGAGGTACCTAAGGAAGCATTAGGCTCTCGCTTTGGTATGCCCTGTAGAACACCTGAGGAAGGCCATCCTAGCCTTTACCCCGGCATCCGCGGTGGTGTCCGGTACACCGGGGTTCACATTTAATGTGTACGCATTCAGACACGACCCTGACAATATTACTTGAGATGAGAGCGAGAGGGATTCATGGGGGAGGAGGGGTTGAACTGAAGGGAGGGGAGACTGGGTGGAAGGAAGGTTTATATAAAGTATGAAAAAGAGAGTTAAGAGAAGAGAGAGAAGGAGTTGTTCATATGAGTGACTGGGGGAATTGTTCTGAACCGTGAGTAATGTAGGGTGGGTTCATTTTTCCACATAAATGAAATAAGGAATGTTGCAGTGGGGCAGTTGTCTCTTTTTTTTATGTGTCTGGTTTCTTTGGCAATGTTTGAGTATTAGTATGTTTGCATTCAATAAGACTGCAGCAAAATGCAATGGCCAGGCGTCACAACGACACTGGAAAGCATTATTTAGGCTATATGCTATTCAAAAAGGTAATTCAACAGAGTCATTGACATTTGAAAGCACTTTCAGAGGAGACAGAAGATCATTTATTTTTTTACCTTAAATTTGGTTTCTTCTCAATTCTGATTTTCTCTTTTTCTTGTTTCCTCTCTTCAGTGAAGTGACTACCAGGGAAGCTTAAAAAGAGAGAGGGTGAAATTGCGGGTGCTGTGTGTGTGTGTGTGTGTGTGTGCGGGACGAGATCATGCTCGGGTGTGAGGGAGGGGCAGGGCTGCGGAGGTGGCTGACCCTGGTCACAGGGCTGCTGGAGTGCCTTTGTTTTGCTGGGGCCGTGTTCGGCTGGGCCTCCCTGGTGTTCGTCCTGAAGACAGAAGGCTACTTCAGCTACCTGTGTGTCAACATCCCCGGGGTCAATGGAATGCAATTCCTAGGTCAGTGACTGAGACGCCTCACTGTCACAGTAGAGCTTACAATACAAATACATATCTCATGCACACACACACACACACCTGTCCATACTGACAGCTCTCTGACTGCCTGTGTGTGTGTGCGCGCGTGTGTTTCAGACTGCAGTGGTCAGGATGAACAGTTCTCCCTCATCTTCACCATCGCTTCCTTCATGACCAACTTTCTACTGCTGCCCAATGGCTTCCTGTTCGACCGTTTCGGCATCATGGCAGTCAGGCTGCTGGGAATGTAAGTCTTTGTATAAACATATTATAAAGCATCACTAAGCTGCACAGGGTTCACAACCTATATTCAACCGGGATTGATGGTTAGGTGTCAATTGTAGTAACGATAACAATCTGGCAAGAGACAACTGACAGAGAGAATGTGAAACAGTCAAATGCGGTGTTGTCGCTAAAACACGGTACTGAACACAGCTACATGAGTCTTGTCTAATCTTAACTTGAGACTGTAACTTGACATTTCACGCAAATCTTCCATTGATCTCAACCACTAATTTGCGCTCAGCCTTGAGTTGCCCGCAAGGATCTGGCCTTTACGTGAAGACAGTATACTATAAAGTCTTGTTAAATGTTAACGCATCTGTTCAAAAGTTAATGAGGCTTTAATAAGTGCTTCATCTCACGGAAATTGAGATTTCTTTGTGTCTAGTCTGTGCTACCTAATGTGACTGATTTCATGGCTGTTAGACAGAGACCGTCAAAGAAAGACACAGATCTATGAAGCGCCACATCAGCTGTTATTGCCTGAGACATAACAGAGAGCCCTCTGTCTGTCTCTCTCTTTACCACTCTCTCCAACAGTTTATCTCTGTCCCTGTCTATCGTTCTACCCAGTTTTGGTATCTAAGTGACGGTATAAAGCATGTGTGTTTACTCTCCAGTGCTAAGTCACTCATTTTCTGGCTGTCACATCCTGTTATTTCCCTTGGAGGGGTTCCCATGTCTGTTCACGTTATGTGGAGTGAGCTCTGGGAAGAGCAAGGGAAAGGCAAAGTGTGTGTGTGTTTGTGTTAGTGAAAGAGAGAGTAGGCAGAAGGACATGAGAGATATAGTGACTGAAAAGAGAGCCCAAGGGAAAGTTGTCTGGGCTTCTAGTTTCTTGTTTGAGTAGATCGGACTCAGTGCTGAGTTATTCAAGAGATGGTGCAAGGCAGAGCCAGGGGGTGGTGTCTATGTGACAGCCAGAGAACGAGTGCCAGAGGTTAGGAATAGACGGAGAGTGGATGTGCCAAGCAGAGACAGAAAGAGGGAATGTGAAATAAATGGTTGTGTAGTAACTAAGAATGAAGTTGGGCAGGATGGAAGAGTTATAGGGTGGAAGAGATTTAGAGCAATAGTTGAAAGGAGCGAGGGCTGGGAGTTATGTTGACTGTGATTGTTCAGAGTGTGGTTGAGCTCGGGGCTGATGGGGTTGGAATGGGCCAACTAGGGTTAATGTGGCACAGACCCAGTTACTTAACAACATTTCATAGCCACAGATTACAAATCCGCAACAACATTGGCTGAGCCAATCAGAAGCCAATCCAGATGTTTTTGCTATGGGTAGAGGGGAAATGAAAAGAGAAGCAATGCAAATAGAGTGGAGACTAGAGAGAGAGGTAGAGATGAGAACTACACCTCCTAGTGAGGGCCAGGAAGACACAGTAGAATAGAGAGAGTGGAGACTAGAGAGAGAGGTGGAGATGGGAACTGCACCTCCTAGTGAGGACCAGGAAAACACAGTGAATAGAGAGAGGTGGAGATGAGAACTGCACCTCCTAGTGAGGGCCAGGAAAACACAGTGAATAGAGAGAGTTGAGACTAAAGAGAGAGGTGGAGATGAGAACTGCACCTCCTAGTGAGGACCAGGAAAACACAGTGAATAGAGAGAGGTGGAGATGAGAACTGCACCTCCTAGTGAGGGCCAGGAAAACACAGTAAAATAGAGAGAGTGGAGACTAGAGAGAGAGGTGGAGATGAGAACTGCACCTCCTAGTGAGGACCAGGAAAACACAGTAGAATAGAGAGAGTGGAGACTAAAGAGAGAGGTGGAGATAAGAACTACACCTCCTAGTGAGGGCCAGGAAAACACAGTAGAATAGAGAGAGTGGAGACTAAAGAGAGAGGTGGAGATAAGAACTACACCTCCTAGTGAGGGTCAGGAAAACACAGTAGAATAGAGAGAGTGGAGACTAGAGGGAGAGGTGGAGATGAGAACTACACCACCTTGTGAGGGCCAGGAAAACACAGTAGAATAGAGAGAGGTGGAGATGAAAACTGCACCTCCTAGTGAGGACCAGGAAAACACAGTGAATAGAGAGAGCTGGAGATGAGAACTACACCTCCTAGTGAGGACCAGGCAAACACAGTGAATAGAGAGAGTGGAGACTAGAGAGAGAGATGGAGATGAGAACTGCACCTCCTAGTGAGGGCCAGGAAAACACAGTGAATAGGCTAAAGGCTCTCAGAACAGGACTAGGACAGTAGGAGGGAGAACCAGGGGAAAGAATTAGAGTTAAACCTGAGTCTCTTTTATCATTAACCCCTGCCTCTCTGTGTGTGTGTGTGTGTGTGTGTGTGTGTGTGTGTGTGTGTGTGTGTGTGTGTGTGTGTGTGTGTGTGTGTGTGTGTGTGTGTGTGTGTGTGTGTGTGTGTGTGTGTGTGCGTGTGGGTTCACGCGCACGCCTGGTTGAATTCACATGATGGTTGTGATCACTTATTTTTATTCTCCAGATCACTGTACACCACTGGTGCCTTGCTTGTGGCCTTTTCAAGTTCAGGTAAAATCCTTTACTTTTCTATAGTGTAATACTAATTGAGAAAAACAGGTTTGATGGAACAGCTTACACGAACACCATGGAGTTTGATACATTTTTTATCAACAGTTGACAAGATCGTTACACTTTCATCAGCAATTCGCAAGATCTCAAGAGGGATAAGTCTGTTGTTTTTTCTTTCTCAGCTCTCTCCTCTCTCCTCTTCCCGGCCCTGTCCTTCATCGCTGTGGGAGGCATCTTGTTTCTGGTCACCAACATGCAGGTCCGTCCTCTCATATTTATGACCTCCTGAATAAACATCAGTCATGTACACAGCAGTCCTCAGGGTTCTCTCAGTAAACAGGACCGTGACTGAGAACATACCCTTGATGTAACCGTGGACAACCTTGCCTTGGGCCATACATTTGCTTCCTTTTGACCTGTGGTTTTGTCAGTCTGTGGAGTGTACTGATGAGAAGCATGAGACACTCAGACACACAGGCCTGGCGAGTTATGTTTCCCCTCTCTGTGGCCCCCTGTAGATAGGCAACCTGTTTGGTTCCGCTCGCTCCACCGTCATCACCCTTTACAATGGTGCCTTCGACTCCTCCTCCGCCCTCTTCCTCATCATCAAGGTAACATTGTTAAACACACCCGCCCACAGACTATCAGTCGGTCGCTGTCCATGAGTTAATTAAGATGATGATGATGATGATTTCTTCCCTCGTGTCTCCCTCTAGCTGCTATTTGAGGTTGGGATCTCTCTACGTGCCTCTTTCCTCTTCCTGGCTGCGTGTGGCATCATCCACCTGGCCAGGACCTTCCTCCTTCTACCCAGAACACACATCCCCTACCCCCTCCCTGAGGGCTACACCTACGGGTAAGAACACATCCCCTATCCCCTACCCCCTCCCTGAGGGATACACCTACGGGTAAGAACACATCCCCTACCCTCTCCCTGAGGGCTACACCTATGGGTAAGAACACATCCCCTACCCTCTCCCTGAGGGCGACACCTACGGGTAAGAACACATCCCCTACCCCCTCCCTGAGGGCTACACCTACGGGTAAGAACACATCCCCTACCCCCTCCCTGAGGGATACACCTACGGGTAAGAACACATCCCCTACTCCCTCCCTGAGGGTAAGAACACAACCCTTACCCCCTCCCTGAGGGATACACCTACGGGTAAGAACATATCCCCTACCCCCTCCCTGAGGGCTACACCTACGGGTAAGAACACATCCCCTACCCCCTCCCTGAGGGCTACACCTACGGGTAAGAACACATCCCCTACCCTCTCCCCGAGGGATACACCTACGGGTAAGAACACATCTCCTACCCCCTCCCTGAGGGATACACCTACGGGTAAGAACACATCCCCTACCCCCTCCCTGAGGGATACTCCTACGGGTAAGAACACATCCCCTACCCCCTCCCCGAGGGATACACCTACGGGTAAGAACACATCCCCTACCCCCTCCCTGAGGGATACACCTACAGGTAAGAACACATCCCCTACCCCCTCCCCGAGGGATACACCTACGGGTAAGAACACATCTCCTACCCCCTCCCTGAGGGATACACCTACAGGTAAGAACACATCCCCTACCCCCTCCCTGAGGGATACACCTACGGGTAAGAACACATCTCCTACCCCCTCCCTGAGGGATACACCTACAGGTAAGAACACATCCCCTACCCCCTCCCTGAGGGTAAGAACACAACCCCTACCCCCTCCCTGAGGGATACACCTACAGGTAAGAACACATCCCCTACCCCCTCCCTGAGGGATACACCTACGGTTAAGAACACATCCCCTACCCCCTCCCTGAGGGATACACCTACGGATAAGAACACAACCCCTACCCCCTCCCTGAGGGCTACACCTACGGGTAAGAACACATCTCCTACCCCCTCCCTGAGGGATACACCTACGGGTAAGAACACATCCCCTACCCCCTCCCAGAGGGATACACCTACGGGTAAGAACACATCTCCTACCCCCTCCCTGAGGGATACACCTACGGGTAAGAACACATCCCCTACCCCCTCCCTGAGGGATACACCTACGGATAAGAACACAACCCCTACCCCCTCCCTGAGGGATACACCTACGGGTAAGAACACATCCCCTACCCCCTCCCTGAGGGCTACACCTACGGGTAAGAACACATCCCCTACCCCCTCCCTGAGGGCTACACCTATGGGTAAGAACACATCCCCTACCCCCTCCCTGAGGGCTACACCTATGGGTAAGAACACATCCCCTACCCCCTCCCTGAGGGCTACACCTACGGGTAAGAACACATCCCCTACCCCCTCCCTGAGGGATACACCTATGGGTAAGAACACATCCCCTACCCCCTCCCTGAGGGCTACACCTATGGGTAAGAACACATCCCCTACCCCCTCCCTGAGGGCTACACCTATGGGTAAGAACACATCCCCTACCCCCTCCCTGAGGGCTACACCTATGGGTAAGAACACATCCCCTTCCCCCTCCCTGAGGGCTACACCTATGGGTAAGAACACATCCCCTTCCCCCTCCCTGAGGGCTACACCTACAGGTAAGAATACATCCCCTACCCCCTCCCTGAGGGCTACACCTATGGGTAAGAACACATCCCCTACCCCCTCCCTGAGGGCTACACCTATGGGTAAGAACACATCCCCTTCCCCCTCCCTGAGGGCTACACCTACAGGTAAGAATACATCCCCTACCCCCTCCACAGCGCAGCGACTGGACAGAAAATAGACCCAGGGAAAGAAGGGAATAAATATCTGCTGAAGGTCCAACCAATTCTAGAGACCCCCAGCACTGGACTGTCTGGACTCCCTGTGTGACTTTAACCAGTGTTGCCGTTACTTCCTGTGACAGAATGAAGAGCCGTGGCCAGGCCAAGACCTTCAGCTCAGAACAGGCAGCAGCCAACGGCAACATGCAGAGGGATGATGTCACGGAGGAAATGCCTTTTAACAAGGAGAGCGCAGAGAAAGGTGTGTAGATTTAGTTTACCTTGACGTCAGCTCTGCTCGTTCCCGTGTCCCAAATATTCAGGATTAGTTGCCCGTACAGACCTTGTTTCCTACAATTACATAATCTTATGTGAATTTGTAACTGATTTGACCTCTCTAACCCCCTACCCCCTCCTCTTCTCAGTGGCTACTTTCTGGGAGTGTTTCCTGTCCAAGTTCTTCCTCTGGCACCTGGTGTGGCTTTCTGTCATGCAGCTGAGGCACTACCTGTTCATCGGCACCCTCAACCCCATGCTGCAGAGACTGACCCAGGGAGAACCCTCTCTGGGTACGCACACAATTGTCTATTAACAGGCGTTATAGTTCAGTCTTAAACGTTTCTAAATATCTTATGGACATTTAATAAAGTTGACTTGAAAGTGTTACCCTTTATTTTAAAGTTACTGTCCATTGTTTCCAGATTTCTATGAAATATGACGTATAATTAATTACAATAATTTGAATAGTTTTCCTTCCAATTCTTTTTTTTAATTAAGTATGTTAAAAAGCAGCTTTTCTGTGTTGGAATGGTGTGGACGTATAGCGGTCATTAAAAATATTCATGTGAGTAGACTGTTGAATGGCCAGCTCATCCTTCTCAGGTGGATGACATCATCCTCTATTAGGAAGTAGCAAAGCATTTTTGAAACGGTCTGTTTGAGAAAATAGTTTGAGGTGGGGTTTTTGTAAAGTGTTTTTTCTCCAATTGATGTTTTGGCCACAAATACGAGTATAGGATGAGTCAACAACATTATTTGGAAATGAGTTAACATAATATTAACTTTTAAAAGGTAGATGTTCCCAGACATTTACTTTAAAGTGCTACCCTTCTCTCTTTTTAAGCACGTTCTTATTCCGCTCTGTTTATCCCTGCAGTGAGCACGTACACCAATGCGTTTGCTGTGACCCAGCTGTGTGGGGTGCTGTCTGCCCCCTGGAACGGCCTCATCATGGACCGACACAAGGGCAAGCCCAGGACCCCCGGTACCAACCTCACCTATACACACTACTACAACCCCCCCTACAACACACATGTGAAACCTCACACACACACACTCCAAACCAAACACACTAAGACCGGTTTTAGACTCGTACCAGCGTCACATTTGAATTTCTCCAGATTTTGTATATGTTTTTATTACATTTTACTGTAGGAACATTTGGCTTGAAGAGCCTCTGACTTTACATTACTGCTCGGAGAGGGGTAAGGGAGAGGGGTAAGGGAGAGGGGTAAGGGAAGTGGTAGTGTCGGAGGTGGCATAGAAATGTCATGGAGAAGACGGAATTGAATAGAGATTTGCGTCTTTGTGTGTGTGGGTACGTATGTTTGGTGTGGGTACATGTGTTTCTTGTGTGTGTACACACTGTATATGTTTGGTGCATGTGTATTTGGTGTGTGTGTGTGTGTGTGTGTGTGTGTGTGTGTGTAGGAGTGAGTGAGAAGGAGGCAGACCTGCGTGCGTCGGTGCTCTCCCTGACCCTGACGGCGCTGCAGTGTGTCCTGTTCTCCATCTGTGCCTCCACCCCCTTCCTCCCCCTCCAGTACCTCACCTTCATCCTGCAGGTCCTCAACCGATCCTTCCTCTACGGAGGCCATGCAGCCTTCATCAGCATTGTGTGAGTCACACACACACACACACACACACACACACACACACACACACACACACACACACACACACACACACACACACACACACACACACACCAGTTGTTTGCAATAACAAACCTAATGGAACAGGATAAGGGGAGCACGGATAGACGCCAACACCTTCTTAGCGTCATACTTTTGTACCGTACTAACAAATCAATTAAATGATCTCTCTTGCCCCTCTCTCTCTCTGTAGTTTTCCTCCCTGTCACTTTGGGAAGCTGTATGGTATGGCCATGGCTCTGTCTTCAGTGGTTTCTCTGCTGCAGTACCCCTGCTTTATCCTGGTCAAAGGAGTGCTGGGAGGAGACCCACTATACGTGAGTGGAGCTACTGTCATTAGAATTACCAGATATACTACCTTTACCATTGGCAGTGTCGGGGAAGCTACTTTGACGATACGGTTTAACAAGTTACAGAATACTTCACACTGGAAGAGGTCAAGCTACACTAAAGCTACCCTTAAGAAAAATCTACTTTACTTTACTGAAGTTACTTTGTGATAAATGATCATATCTAAATGTCATAGACTAGAAATAGCAAGAATAAATCACTCTGGAGTCGGATGTTAAAAGAAAGTGTAATTTTAAGTGAGAAGGTTTGATGCCAAAAAAGAAAGGAAATTCCTACAGTGTTGAGGAGTAGTGAACTACATGTAGTTCAACTAGTCATTTAACTACATTTTGCAGTAGCTTGGTGGTAGTTGAACTAAATTCTAATCTAGGTAGTTTTCAGTAGTTCATTACTTGTTTGCCATGTGGTGATGTAGTTAACTACTTGAACTACACACTACTTTCTTGGCAAAAATAAAATATGGGTGAAGTAGGCAAGAATTTCCTTTATTTTTCAGCATCACACCTGCCTACTTCTCACTTAATACATTGTTTTTGTGTTTAAGAGACTAAATTACACATTCTGTTAACATCTGACTCCAGGGTGATTACACATGCTGTTAACATCTGACTCCAGGGTGATTACATGTTCTGTTAACATCTGACTCCAGGGTAATTACACGTTTTGTTAACATCTGACTCCAGGGTGATTACACGTTTTGTTAACATCTGACTCCAGGGTGATTACACGTTCTGTTAACATCTGACTCCAGGGTGATTACACATTCTGTTAACATCTGACTCCAGGGTGATTACACGTTCTGTTAACATCGGACTCCAGGGTGATTACACGTTCTGTTAACATCGGACTCCAGGGTGATTACACGTTCTGTTAACATCGGACTCCAGGGTGATTACACGTTCTGTTAACATCGGACTCCAGGGTGATTACACGTTCTGTTAACATCGGACTCCAGGGTGATTACACGTTCTGTTAACATCGGACTCCAGGGTGATTACACGTTCTGTTAACATCTGACTCCAGGGTGATTACACATTCTGTTAACATCGGACTCCAGGGTGATTACACGTTCTGTTAACATCTGACTCCAGGGTGATTACACATTGTTTTGTTCTTGCGATTTGTAGTCTATGACATTTTAGATTTAGATATCATAATTAGTAGCTTCATAAACTATATTTTCAGAGTAGCTTCCCCGACACTGGTTAGCAACACCACCACATGGGGCCTAGTAGCCTAGTAGCCTAGTAGTTAGAGCGTTGGACTTATAACCGAAAGGTTGCAAGATCAAATCCCTGAGCTGACAGGCTAAAAATCTGTTGTTCTGCCCCTGAATAAGGCAGTTAACCCACTGTTCCTAGGCTGTCATTGAAAAAAAAATGTTATTTTTGCCAAGTTGTTCTGACTTGCCTAGTTAAATAAAGGTAAAATAAAATATATATATATATATATATAAAAAAAAAACATGGCAAACAAGTAATTAACTACTGAAAACACTACCAAGATTTGAATTTATTTCAACGACCACCCAAGCTACTGTCATGAAATGACTAGTTAAACTATATGTAGTTCACTACTCCCCAACACTGGCCATTGGTAGAGCTTTTCAGCTTACCATGATGTTCTAAAGTGGAGTTATTGCAGAGTGGTGACCCCATCTCCCTTCCCCCACCTCCTCACTCTCTGTCTTCTCTCTCTTCCCTCTACAGGTGAACATAGCTCTGACGTTACTCAGCATGCTGGCCTTCATCCATCCTCTCTGTGTCTATCTGCATTGTCGTGGCCTGGCTGCCCGGAGGGGTAAACCCAAGGACTCACCTTCCTCTTAGACCAGCTCTAAAAATACTTTCAAATGGTCATTTCAGCCCTCACTACTATAGGACACCAATAAGAAGAAGAGACTTGCTTGGGCCAAGAAACATGAGCAATGGACATTAGACCGGTAGAAATGTGTCCTTTGGTCTGGAGTCCAAATTGTAGATGTTTGGTTCCAACCGCTGTGACTTTGTGAGACGCAGAGTAGGTGAACGGATGACCCCTGCATGTGTATTTCCCATCGTAAAGCACGGAAAAGGATGTGTTATGGTGTGGGGGTGCTTTTCTGGTGACACTGTCTGGGATTTATTTAGAATTCAAGGCACACTTAACCAGCATGTCTACCACAGCATTCTGCAGCGATACCCCATCCCATCTGGTTTGAGCTTAGTGGGACTATTTTTTTATTTTTAACAGGACAATAACCCAACACACCTCCAGACTGTGTAAGAGCTATTTGACAAAGGAGAGTGATGGAGTGCTGCATCAGATGACCTGGCCTCCACAACCCCCCGACCTCAACCAAATTGAGATGGTTAGGGATGAGTCGGACCGCAGAGTGAAGGAAAAGTAGCCAACAAGTGCTCAGCATATGTGGGAACTCCATCACCACTGGAAAAGCATTCCAGGTGAAGCTGGTTGAGAGAATGCCAAGAGTGTGCAAAGCTGTCATCAAGGCAAAGGGTGGCTATTTGAAGAATCTCAAATAGAACATATATTTTGATTTGTTTAACCCTTTTTTGGTTACCACATGATTCCATGTGTTATTTAATAGTTTGTTTTCACTATTATTCTGCAATGTAGAAAACAGTAAAAAATAAAAACCCTTTAATGAGTAGGTGTTCTAAAACATTGGACCGGTAGTGTATTTTTATTCCATCTATTGCATCTTGCCTATGCCACTCAGTCATTGCTCATCCATATATTTATACAGTGGCAAGAAAAAGTATGTGAACCCTTTGGAATTACCTGGATTTCTGCATAAATTGGTCATAAAATGTGATCTTCATCTAAGTCACGACAATGGACAAACACAGTCTGCTTAAACTAATAACACAAACAATTATATGTTTTTATTGAGCACACCGTGCAGGGTGGGAAAAGTGTGTGAACCCTTGGATTTAATAACTGGTTGACCCTCCTTTGGCAGCAATAACCTCAACCAAACGTTTTCTGTAGTTGCAGATCAGACTTGCACAACGGTCAGGAGGAATTTTGGACCATTCCTCTTCACAAAACTGTTTCAGTTCAGTAATATTCTTGGAATGTCTGGTGTGAACCGGACACAACCGCTCGGGTTGAGGTCAGGACTTGGACTGGGCCATTCCAGAAGTCTTATTTTCTTCTGTTGAAGCCATTCTGTTGTTGATTTATTTCTGTGTTTTGGGTCATTGTCCTGTTGCATCACCCAACTTCTGTTGAGCTTCAATTGGCCGACAGATAGCCTTACATTCTCCTGCAAAATGTCTTGATAAACTTGGGAATTAATTTTTCCGTCGATGATGTCGAGCTGTCCAGGCCCTGAGGCAGCCCCAAACCATGATGCTCCCTCCACCATACTTTGGGATGAGGTTTTGATGTTGGTGTGCTGTGCTGTGCCTTTTTTTCTCCACACATAGTGTTGTGTGTTCCTTCCAAACAACTCAACTGTAGTTGCATCTGTCCACAGAATATTTTGCTAGTAGCGCTGTGGAACATCCAGGTGATCTTTTGCGAACTTCAAACGTGCAGCAATGTTTTTTTTGGACAGCAGTGGCTTCTTCTGTGGTGTCCTCCCATGAACACTATTCTTATTTAGTGGTTTACCTATTGTAGATGTTAGCATGTTCCAGAGATTTCTGTAAGTCTTTAGCTGACACTCTTGGATTCATCTTAACCTCATTGAGCATTCTGCTCTGTGCTCTTGCAGTCATCTTTGCAGGACGGCCACTCCAAGGGAGAGTAGCAACAGTGCTCTACTTTCTCCATTTATAGACAATTTGTCTTTTAGACATACTTTTGTAACCCTTTCCAGCTTTATGCAAGTCAACCATTTTTAATCTTAGGTCTTGAGAGCTCTTTTGTTCAAGGCATGGTTCACGTCAGGCAATGCTTCTTGTGAATATGAAACTCACATTTTGTGAGTGTTTTTTATAGGGCAGGCCAGCTCTAACCAACATCTCCAATCTCGTTTCATTGATTGGACTCCAGGTTAGCTGACTCCTGATTCCAATTAACTTTCAAGAAGTCATTAGCCTAGGAGTTCACATATTTTTTTCCAACCTACACTCTGAATGTTTAAATTTTACATTCAATATAGACAAGAAAAATACAATAATTTGTGTGCTATTAGTTTAAGCACACTATGTTTGTCTATTGGTGTGACTTAGATGAAGATCAGATCAAATTGTATGACCAATTTATGCAGAAATCCAGGTAATTCCAAAGGGTCCATACTTTTTCTTCCCACTGTATGTATATATTCTTATACCACTCCTTTACTTAGACTTGTGTGTACTAGGTAGTTGTTGTGGAATTGTTAGATTACTTGTTAGATATTGCTGCAGTCGGAACTAGAAGCACAAGCATTTCGCTCCTCTCGCAAAAACATCTGCTAACCATGCGTATGTGACCAATAACATTTGATAAAGCATTATTAACTACCCGAGCACTGTGACACTGCTGCCCAAACCCCTACACTCATGTTTTACATTGTAGGATCCAGGCAGTCAAGGAAAACATATCTAGTGTTTATTACGCCGTTTAGAATAATGAATGTGATAATCAGTTTGATGTATTTTAGGAATTCTAAGTCATTTACAGATCGGAGAAACTGCTCAGTTGGACGGGAGCAAGAAGATGAGATTATGTCTGGCTTTCAACATAACCACACATACGGAACTGACCTCATGTTCCACCCTGGGTCCCCAATGTCTCATACTGAACTGACCACATGTTCCACCCTGGGTCCCCAATGTCTCATACTGAACTGACCACATGTTCCACCCTGGGTCCCCAATGTCTCATACTGAACTGACCACATGTTCCACCCTGGGTCCCCAATGTCTCATACTGAACTGACCACATGTTCCACCCTGGGTCCCCAATGTCTCATACTGAACTGACCACATGTTCCACCCTGGGTCCCAAATGTCTCATACTGAACTGACCACATGTTCCACCCTGGGTCCCCAATGTCTCATACTGAACTGACCACATGTTCCACCCTGGGTCCCCAATGTCTCATACTGAACTGACCACATGTTCCACCCTGGGTCCCCAATGTCTCATACTGAACTGACCACATGTTCCACCCTGGGTCCCCAATGTCTCATACTGAACTGACCACATGTTCCACCCTGGGTCCCCAATGTCTCATACTGAACTGACCACATGTTCCACCCTGGGTCCCCAATGTCTCATACTGAACTGACCACATGTTCCACCCTGGGTCCCCAATGTTTCAAATTCAAAAATAATTCAAAACGGCTCTCTTCGAGAGTCTGAGAGATAATTTGTCAGGAAAGGCTGTACAGGTCTACCACCTACTGGTTTAACTGGGGGAAACAGCCTGTTTCCAGAAGGCCTTTACTTCACCTGTGAACAAACCATGTCATGATGAGGGTGTTTTAAAGCATTAAATCAACTAATCACATAACAGCAATAACCTTCATTGGGTTCACTGGCGATTTTGTATGAGAAAGCATGTGTTGCACAGCACCATCAGCACCACACTGAATATACCGGAGTGTCTGGTATATATATATATATATATAAATAAAAGAGTTAGAGCACCTATGCCTTAAGCATGGAAGTCAACAACATTGAAGAGACCATTACATTTGTATTGGGAATGTACTGTATTTATTGCAAAAGGGATTACTTCACATTGTATTGCGCATATAATGCAGTATACCTGATGACTCACCAATAATGTATTTCCTTTGCTCTATCAATCGCTACATACCTTAAGTCTGAAACTAACATCCTAGAAGTCATTTGAGGGACTTCAAAATGAGGGGCGTTGTGCAAAACAAATGAGTCAGCGATCGGGTGGTCTCTAACAAATGTAGCCAGAGTATCAAAGTTGATCACGTCTTCATGTAGGCTGGCTCTGGCCTAACCTAATGTAGCACCTGAAACAAGATCCCCTACATACTGGTCTTGAGAAGAAAATAAAAAACTGTCGGGGGAGGTTCCCTTCTGAACTGTTCAACCAATCCAGTAAATGTGGAGGGAGGAGTTCAAATGAAGTGTCGCCTTGTTAACGTCCAAAAGTGGCTCGGCAGAGGCTAGATCTGACCCAACCCATCGGTTTCTGGGACCAATCAGAACGGTTAGAATGTGTTCGCATTGTGGGGGAGGGGAGGGGGGGGGGGGGCAAATCCAGACTCATCGTGGAGAAGAAACATAATTTGGTCGGAAGGATGTGGATGGGTAGCCAGGCAACAGTATGCAAGGACTACTGTATGCAAGGACTAGATTCCACTTTTTTTACCTTCACATTATGCATGACATAACTATATAGTATGCTAAAAAAAAATTGAAATGTATATTATTTTATACTAACACATTTGCTCAGAGAAAGAGATTGTTTAACATATAAAACATCTCAAAAAGATTGGGATCAAAATGATTGGATCCCCTGTTTTAAATACCCCAGCTAGGACAACAACACTGAGCCTTCTTCTAAAATGTTTTATGAGATTGGAGAACACATTGGGAAGGGATCTTAGACCATTCCTCCATACAGAATCTTTCCAGATCCTTGATATCCATCATCTGTGTTTATGGACTGCACTGTGGTGGTTCTTTGATGTTATGGGACTATATTGCTTCCACTGGTCCTTGGGCCCTTGTAAAAGTCAACGGCATCATGAACTTTACCCTGTACCGGGACATTTTAGCCCAAAAACCTGGTTGCCTCTGCCAGGAGGCTGACACTTGGCCGCAAGTGGATCTTCCAGCAAGACAATAACCACAGGCACATCAAAATACGCTCAGAAATGGGTTATTGACCACAAAATCAACATCAAGTCTCCAGACTTGAACCCCATTGAAAACCTGTGGTTTGAATTGAAGAGGGCAGTTCATGAGTGCAGGCAAAGGATTTTTACTAGGCCTAATCAACAACAAACAAAAAAATAAAACATTCGGAAGAACCATGACTCCCCCCTTGAACTGCTACCATAGGCCTAAACAACACAGCCATAAGAGCAGAGCAGGCCGGGGCTCAGGGTTGGAATATCCACTGCAGTGTGTAATGCAGTCTAGTTGTATTTACACCATCCCAGCAGCTATCTTAGAAATAGAACTTTGCTCTGTGCTTCTGCCAGCATGCACTTCGCAGCCTATAGTCTATGGATCATTTGATTGAGACCACACTAAATAGCCTACAGGAACACTTGATATTGCTCACTCAGCAGAGAATCAGAGATGTGGGACAGCATCGGACACACCGATACATAGACTTACAAGCAACTCATTCTAAAACACTGAGAAATACAGACATTTCATCAATTACAAATAACAGAAAAATCTCCCCAGCACTAAAAATACTAAACATTCCTCTGGACTGAAATTTTAAAAGCATGACTCTGCCCCATTTCCCTCCAGGTACCCATTATGTAAATTGGGATCCATCCCTAAAATAAATACAAAAATGTTGCATAAATTTATTTCATACAGTCTTTTTCTGCTCATCTTTATCAAGGCATCCAAAAATTCCAGACCCCACCGTAACATTACATTACCACACAACACCCAGTGTTGTCATTGCTCATCCTCCTGTTCCTTCATTTGCTGTAAAGACCCATGCTTTCTGCCTATGTGATCATCCAGGTACTTGCGACGGGTGAAGCAGCTGCCGCACGACTTACACTTGTGTGGCTTTTCTCCCGTGTGCGTACGTCGGTGCGCGTTGAGAATACTGGTCTGGGTGAAGCTCTTAGCACAGTGCTCACACTTGTATGGCCTCTCCCCAGTGTGCATTCTCATGTGGATGTTGAGGTACTTAGGGTTGACAAAACTCTTGTTGCACTCCGTGCACTTTGTCTTCTCTTGCTCTGCCAGATTTGGCCCCTCACTACCCAACACGTGCAGCTTCAGATGCATCCGCAGGTACTCCGGCCGATTGAAGGCCATGGCGCAGTGTTCGCAGCTGAATGGTTTCTCTCCGGTGTGAATCATCTTGTGGCGGTCCAGGTGGGACTTCTGGATAAAATGCTTCCCACACACATTGCACAGGTGTGGCCTCTTTTCCTTGTCCGTGTGGGAGTACATGTGGCGTTTGAGGTATGTGAGGTGGGTAAACTGTTGGTCACACTCATTGCATATGAAGTCCTTGGTCCCCTTGTGGTGAACCTGCATGTTGTGAATCTTCAGGGTGGTTTTGCTGCCGTAATCTTTGCCACACTCTTCACAGTGGTAAGGCTTCTCCCCTGTGTGACGCTGAAGGTGCCTACTCAGCGCAGCCCTGTTTGGCAGGACCTTTTCACAGAAACTGCAAATATGAAGTGTTTTCACCCTTATCCTTTTCTCTATGGGTGGTGTGAATCTTATTCTTGGTGCCTTCAAACCCATGGCACCTTGCTTTTTGCCTTTCTTTTTAATGGTGACGTTTTCAGAATCTGACTTTATTGTCTTCTTGCTCTTGGGTCCTCTCTTTCTCTTTGCAGGTAACACCTCGTGTTCAGTCTCCTTCTCTGAATGGTCAGAACAGTGCCACTCCTCTTCACTTAAGTCTTTAGACTCAGTCTGGGAGCCTTGGTCACTCTGCTCACTTAGGTCCTTAGACAGAGTCTTGGCATCTTGGTCACGCTCTTCTTTGTGGAAGTCCTTGGGCCAGGTCTTGGAAATATGTTTGCCTGATTCACCATCACTCTCTGTGTCGCTGGCCTCCTTGGGAGGACTCTTGGAGCTCTTCTTTTTAGATTTCTTAGACCTCCTCTGTCTTTTTCTGAGGGTCGTGTCGTCAGCGTGTTCTTCCGTCTTGAAGTGGGCACTTTCAACTTCCACCACGTCTTCAGAGGGAGTCCTGGTTCTTACCTTTTTAGACTGGCTACGTTTTTTTCTAGGGGGAGTTTCTTCAGCCTGTTCTCCCAATTCATAATGATCACTTTCAGCTTTGTCCTCTCCACGAGGCGTAGTTTTTTTGGGGGGGCTGCGCTGCTTCCTCCTCTTAGAAGCAGAGGCCACTTCAGTCTCCTCCTCCACAACATCCTCCACCTCAGGCTCAGACTCCGTATTATATTTTTCAGTCTCCGCTTCAAATACATCGAAGTCACTACATTGCCTCCTCCTTTCTCTGGGGGAAGCCACCACGGTTTGTTCATCTGACAAATTGTCATCATCCTTCTCTTTGCAGCGAATATTGGTCCTTTTCTTTTTTGAGTTGCTATATTTACATTTTCTTTTTGTGCTCTCCTCTAGCTGTTCACCAGGCTCGGCCCCGGAACAGTCACCACAATCCTTTGATGGAGACTTTGTTCTTGTGTTTTTGGAGCTGCTCCTTTTCGGTGGGGAGGCCTCCTTGTCGCTCTCCTCCCCAGAACCAGACACGGGAGAAAAGCCCCTCTCTTGTTCTTTTAGAACACTAGAACGCGTCCTGGGACTTTGCCTCCGGGAGTTTCTCTGAGGAGTTCTCAGCTGCCTCTCGGAGCTTTGAGGAGTGGCCACCTCCGGCTGTTGTTCTTCATGATAGGCAACCGGTTCTGTGGGAAACAGAGGGGTGGTTTTAGATTGTTTTTTTTAACTTTATTTTTATAATTCCAAAGTTATAAAAAAACAACATGAATGAAGGAATTACATTTTATTTTCATGTGTAATATCTCCAAATGTCAACCCATCCCTTATGGGATTGCATAAAGAGTAAAAAATAAAACATTTATATAAAGAAAATGTAAGGTAAAAATCTATACAAAATAGTAAATTACATCCCTAAGAGCAGTAAAAAAAAAAAAAAAAAAAAATATATATATATATATATATATATATATACATACAGTGGGAGAACAAGTATTTGATACACTGCTGATTTTGCAGGTTTTCCTACTTACAAAGCATGTAGAGGTCTGTAATTTTTTTATCATAGGTACACTTCAACTGTGTAGAGACGGAATCTAAAACAAAAATCCAGAAAATCACATTGCATGATTTTTAAGTAATTAATTTGCATTTTATTGCATGACATAAGTATTTGATCACCTACCAACCAGTAAGAATTCCGGCACTGACAGACTTGTTCGTTTTTCTTTAAGAAGCCCTCCTGTTCTCCACTCATTCATTACCTGTATTAACTGCACCTGTTTGAACTCATTACCTGTATAAAAGACACCTGTCCACACACTCAATAAAACAGACTCCAACCTCTCCACAATGGCCAAGACCAGAGAACTGTGTAAAGGCATCAGGGATAAAATTGTAGACCTGCACAAGGCTGGGATGGGCTACAGGACAATAGGCAAGCAGCTTGGTGAGAAGGCAACAACTGTTGGCGCAATTATTAGAAAATGGAAGAAGTTCAAGATGACGGTCAATCACCCTCGGTCTGGGGCTCCATGAAAGATCTCACCTCGTGGGGCATCAATGATCATGAGGCCGTCATGGATTAAAATCCTGCAGCGCACGCAAGGTCCCCCTGCTCAAGCCAGCGCATGTCCAGGCCCGTCTGAAGTTTGCCAATGACCATCTAGATGATCCAAAGGAGGAATGGGAGAAGGTCATGTGGTCTGATGAGACAAAAATAGAGCTTTTGGTCTAAACTCCACTCGCTGTGTTTGGAGGAAGAATAAGGATGAATACAACCCCAAGAACATCCCAACCGTGAACCGATGGAGGTGGAAACATCATTCTTTGGGGATGCTTTTCTGCAAAGGGGACAGGACGACTGCACCGTACTGAGGGGAGGATGGATGGGGCCGTGTATCGCGAGATCTTGGCCAACAACCTCCTTCCCTCAGTAAGAGCATTGAAGATGGGTAGTGGCTGGGTCTTCCAGCATGACAACGACCCCATATACACAGCCAGGGTAACTAAGGAGTGGCTCCGTAAGAAGCATCTCAAGGTCCTGGAGTGGCCTAGCCAGTCTCCAGACCTGAACCCAATAGAAAATCTTTGAAGGGAGCTGAAAGTCCGTATTGCCCAGCGACAGCCCCGAAACCTGAAGGATCTGGAGAAGGCCTGTATGGAGGAGTGGGCCAAAATCCCTGCTACAGTGTGTGCAAACCTGGTCAAGAACTACAGGAAATGTATGATCTCTGTAATTGCAAACAAAGGTTTCTGTACCAAATATTAAGTTCTGCTTTTCTGATGTATCAAATACTTGTCATGCAATAAAATGCAAATTACTTAAAAATCATACTATGTGAATTTATGGATTTTTGTTTTAGATTCTGTCTCTCACAGTTGAAGTGGACCTATAATAAAAATTAGACCTCTACATGCTTTGTAAGTAGGAAAACCTGCAAAATCGGCAGTGTATATTCTCCCCACTGTACATATACTGTTGAAGTCAGAAGTTTACATACACTTAGGTTGGAGTCATTAAAACTTGTTTTTCAACCACTCCACGCATTTCTTGTTAACAAACTATAGTTTTGGCAAGTCGGTTAGGACATCTACTTTGTGCATGACACAAGTCATTTTCCAACAATTGTTTACAGACAGATTATTTCACTTATAATTCACAATTCCAGTGGGTCAGAAGTTTACGTACACTAAGTTGACTGTGCCTTTAAACAGCTTGGAAAATTCCAGAAAATTATGTCATGGCTTTAGTAGTTTCTGATAGGATAATTGACATAATTTGCGTCAATTGGAGGTGTACCTGTGGATGTTTTTCAAGGTCTACCTTCAAACTCATCGTGAGACATCGTGAGAAAATCAGCCAAGTCCTCAGAAAAAAAATTGTAGACCTACACAAGTCTGGACCACGTAGCCATCATACCGCTCAGGAAGGAGACGCGTTCCGCTCCTAGAGATGAACGTACTTTGGTGTGACAAGTGCAAATCAATCCCAGAAAAACAGCAAAGGACCTTGTGAAGATGCTGGAGGAAACAGGTACAAAAGTATCTATATCCACAGTAAAATGAGTCCTATATCGACATAACCTGAAAGGCCGCTCAGCAAGGAAGAAACCACTGCTCCAAAACCTTAATAAAAAAAGCCAGACTACAGTTTGCAACTGCACATGGGGACAAAGATCGTACTTTTTGGAGAAATGTCCTCTGGTCTGATGAAACAAAAATAGAACTGACCATCGTTATGTTTGGAGGAAAAAGGGGAAAGCTTGCAAGCCAAAGAACACCATCCCAACCGTGAAGCTTGGGGGTAGCAGCATCATGTTGTGGGGGTGCTTTGCAGCAGGAGGGACTGGTGTACTTCACAAAAGTGATGGCATCATGAGGGAGGGAAATTATGTGGATGTATTGAAGCAACATCTCAAGACATCAGTCAGGAAGTTAAAGCTTGGTTGCAAATGGGTCTTCCAAATGGACAATGACCCCAAGCATACTTCCAAAGTTGTGGCAAAATGGCTTAAGGACAACAAACAACAAAGTCAATGTATTGGAGTGGCCATCACAAAGCCCTGACCTCAATCCTATAGAAGATTTGTGGGCAGAACTGAAAAAACATGTGCGAGCAAGGAGGCCTACACACCTGACTCAGTTACACCAGCTCTGTCAAGAGGAATGGGACAAAATTCACCCAACATATTGTGGGAAGCTTGTGGAAGGCTACCCAAAACATTTGACCCAAGTTAAACCATTTAAAGGCAATGCTACCAAATACTAATTGAGTGTATGTAAACTTCTGACCCACTGGGAATGTCATGAAAGAAATAAAAGCTGAAATAAATCGTTCTCTCAACTATTATTCTGACATTTCACATTCTTAACTGACCTAAAACAGGGAATTGTTATGAGGATTAAATGTCAGAAATTGTGAAAAACTGTGTTAATATATCAGGTCAACTGACTTCAACTGTACATAACACTGTATATATACACACATACATACAAACACACACACACACACACACACATAACATATACAGATACATAAATACAGAAAACAAAAGAAACAGAAGTCACTTGAACCCAGTCTGGCACAAAGAGAATATTCATATGGGAGACCAACCTACATCCACCCGTGCCATTAACCACATTGAAGATACATATTTGTATCATTTAATTACAGGTGGCCCTTTTTCTTTTATTCCAGGCTTCATCTAAATATTCTCTACAAACAAAAATACACAACGGACAACAACAACAACATTTCCATTTTTCCTCGTCGCTCAGCCACATAATGCCAGGATATATCTGGTGTGCTTCCTGGAATAAGAGCAAGTGTATATGGTGGTAGAAATGACAATAGAGGACACAATGAGTTTCATTCTCTATTTCTTCCATGTCAAAATAGTTACACAGTGTTTCCTCTTCCATTTCACCACGATACCGACCGGTTTCAATACGCAGAGGCAATAACCCTGATCTGACCGGTTTCAATACGCAGAGGCAATATCCCTGATCTGACCGGTTTCAATACGCAGAGGCAATATCCCTGATCTGACCGGTTTCAATACGCAGAGGCAATATCCCTGATCTGACCGGTTTCAATACGCAGAGGCAATATCCCTGATCTGACCGGTTTAAATACGCAGAGGCAATAACCCTGATCTGACCGGTTTCAATACGCAGAGGCAATATCCCTGATCTGACCTGTTTCAATACGCAGAGGCAATATCCCTGATCTGACCTGTTTCAATACACAGAGGCAATATCCCTGATCTGACCTGTTTCAATACGCAGAGGCAATAACCCTGATCTGACCGGTTTCAATACGCAGAGGCAATAACCCTGATCTGACCGGTTTCAATACGCAGAGGCAATATCCCTGATCTGACCGGTTTCAATACGCAGAGGCAATATCCCTGATCTGACCGGTTTCAATACGCAGAGGCAATATCCCTGATCTGACCGGTTTCAATACGCAGAGGCAATATCCCTGATCTGACCTGTTTCAATACGCAGAGGCAATATCCCTGATCTGACCTGTTTCAATACGCAGAGGCAATATCCCTGATCTGACCTGTTTCAATACGCAGAGGCAATATCCCTGATCTGACCTGTTTCAATACGCAGAGGCAATATTCCTGATCTGACCTGTTTCAATACGCAGAGGCAATATCCCTGATCTGACCTGTTTCAATACGCAGAGGCAATATCCCTGATCTGACCTGTTTCAATACACAGAGGCAATAACCCTGATCTGACCTGTTTCAATACGCAGAGGCAATAACCCTGATCTGACCTGTTTCAATACGCAGAGGCAATATCCCTGATCTGACCGGTTTCAATACGCAGAGGCAATATCCCTGATCTGACCTGTTTCAATACGCAGAGGCAATATCCCTGATCTTCCCTGTGCACATAGCGATCTCTTGCTTTTAGGTAGGTTATACATAATATATCTCTCACTCACGAATACACCCATAATCAAACAAAAGGTTCTCAATTTGGGTTTTTGATTAATCTCCTCCACCCATTCTTTTTTCCAATATTGCATCAACAGTTCTTTTTTAATCATATCTATGTCTCCCTTAATTTGGTTTTCGTACAGATTTTCAAGTCTGACTGTGAACAAGGTCGGACATTTCAGTTTCCCAGGCTCGCCCTATGGATAGATCCCACTAAAAAAACTTGACTAACTATTCTGGCAGTTGGCATATCCAACAGTCTATTCCAAAGTATCACAATACACACCTTCCATCTCACCTCACTGGGTTCCCAGCCCATGTCCCCAGTTATTGCAAGTATAGGTGCAAACTTGTGGACACCTAAAAAGTAACGTACTGCTCTGTTGTGGACATGTTCGTTTTTAAAACACCTCTTAGAACCCCACACTCCAAATGAATAGTCCAGCACAGGACACAAAATCCTTGAGTGGTTTTGTTTTTTCCTATAACTCCCCCAAGAGCTCTACTTGCTGAGTCGGCTAGGGCTGATGTTCCGTATAGAGAGGTAATATGTTAATCAATAAAAAGACCCAAATATTTAGAATTGCTAGTAAACTCACGCATGTCTTCACCAAAACAAAACTGAAAAACACTTCTCTTAGTACCTGGTTTTCTAAAATCCAGATTATTTCTGGAACATCTCTATCAATACGGGATTTACAGAGTTGAATAAAAACCTGTCGATAGAAACATCTTGAATAATAGTTCTTGAAGATATGATTTAATATGAGTGTAAACTGCATGGTGGAGAGAGCATTACGCTGTCCTTTTGCAGCGTAGAGTAGAATAAAATACAACATGTAGTTTCTATGGACTAAACGTGTTGTATTTCTCATTAGGTTTTCCAAGGATAATTAAACACAAACTGTTCCTAACAAGAATCCCCAATGAAGTTATGATGACTTAATTTAGGCCTTAGGACTCCCTAAGGTTGACCAGGTGTGTGTGCAGGGAATAGCCATATAGCCTATGCCTCTGTACTGTTCTATCAGGTATTATAAACTGGGTGGTTCGAGCCCTGAATGCTGATTGGCTGACACCAGTGGTATATTAGCCCTTATACCACTGGTATGACAAAACACGTATTTTTACAGCTCTAATTACGTTGGTAGACAGTTTATAATAGCAATAAGGCACCTCGGGGGTTTGTGGTATATGGCCAATATACCACGGTTAAGGACTGTGTCCAGGCACTCCGCGTTGCGTCTGGAGGAAGAACAACCCTTTCGCCGTCGTATAAGCTTTTAAACCCTACTTACAGTCATTGCCTTCTTGCCTGATGATTCTGCATTTGATGAAACATAAACCAGCTAATAGCTAGCTTGTAACGTTAACATCTTATGGATACTTTAGCAAGCCACTTACTTCTTTTCGATCTCCGTGTAGCAGATTTTTTCGAAATAGTGTTTACAATATCGGTAAGGTATAATTTCATAAACTTCCACTCAACCTGCTCGCCCATTGTTGTCAACTAGCTACCAGGCTAGCTTCAAGACGTGAGGAAAGCAGGACATTTTTTTCAAAATAAAAGTCCCCCACGAAGTAGAAATGTGTCAATAACCTGTATTTATTCATGATATATGAAAAATAATTGACAAAACATTAACAATGGTTCATATTTGTTCATATTTAAGTGAAATTAAATTAAATTGCATTAAATTGTGGGCAATTCACTGTAATGAAATACTGTACACATTGGACTGTAGAGAAAAAACTGAACTCCGAGTCTGAAATAAACGTTAGGGGGGAAGGGGATACTCAGTCAGGTCTCTACTAACTCGTTTTGGAGGGGGACTTTGTCATACAGACTGTTGCTGGCTTTTTACCCCACCCCTTCATAGCCCACAATGCAATTTACTGTATATGGAATGCATATTGGACTGTAGAGGGAAAAAATGTACTACCTGTCTCAAATAGTAGGGTATTTTTTACCCTTATTTTACCAGGTAAGTTGACTGAGAACACATTCTCATCTACAGCAACGACCTGGGAAATAGTTGGGGGGGGGGGGGGGGGGGGTTAACACCCCTACTCTTATGATAAGTGCCATGGGATCTTCAGTGAACACAGAGAGTCCCCCGTTTAACATCCCATCCAAAAGACAGCACCAATCACTTCCCAGGGGAAGAGTGATATTTTTTTAGACCAGAGGAAAGAGTGCCTCTTACTGTCCGTCCAATACCTCTTTCAGCAGCATCTGGTCTCCCATCCAGAGACCAACCCTTCTTAGCTTCAGAGGCAAGCCAGCCGTGGGATGCAAGGTGGTATGCTGCTGTCTCGAATAAGCAAATATATTTAGTTTTGGAGGGGAACTTTGTCTTGCTTGTCCCCTCCATAGTCCCCAATGCAATACACTGTATTTGAAATACATATTGGACTGTAGACAGAACAAACTTTACTACCTGTCTCAAATAAACTGGTGTGGAAAATACTCAGTAGGTCTCTACCAACCAAATATAGTTTGTTTTGAATGGGGACTGTGCACTGGCGGAGGGGCCCATGAGCTTGTTTAGAATGACAGGAAATTAGCTTTCAAAATGCAAAAGTTTAGAATTGCAGGAAATTAGCTCAGGGATTGTTGAAAGTCAGGACAATCCTTGTCCGGCAGGGAAACTTTATTTTATAGTTGAGAAAATAGATTTTGTGGCATTATTTCAGCTTAAAATGTACATTTAGGGGAATTTTATAAGGGAAAATATTTGTTTTGGGAATTTGCGCTATGCCACTGGGACTGTGTTGTACGGCCTACAATGCACTCTATATGAAATACATATTGGACGGTAGAGAATGAACATTACTATCTGTCTCAAACTGGGGTGGGAAATACTAGATCTCTATTAAGCAAATGTGTTTAAGTTTTGAGGTGGACTGTGTGCTTTTCACTCTGTCCCCTGTATAGCTCCCAACGTAACACTATGCCCTCATTGTAAGCTGTTTGACCACAGTAAAAGTCCAGCAACACTTCCTATGAACTAGCTTTTGTTCAAACTCATCTGTTTTGTATTCTAGGGACTCTAGTGAGTAGACTGGATCCTGGTTTTATTGACATACAATCAAGAATATGTTCCTGTCTACTGTTATATGTTTACCGTATAGTGTCCAGGCACCCCACTTTAAGCTGTTTGACCACAGTAAAAATTCAGCAACACTTCCTATGACCTAGCTTTTGTTCAAACTCATCTGTTTTGTATTCTAGGGACTCTAGTGCGTAGACTGGATCCTGGTTTTATGGACACAGAATCAATCGTTTTCCCTGTACAGTGCAATTTGTTTGTGCAATACAACAAAAATACAGTGCCTTTTCTCAAATATTCAATTATTTTAAAATTGCATGCTTGGACAATAGCACCAGTAAATTAACATGAAGTATACAATCAAATAATGTTTTTTTATTTTTTGAATTGTATATTTTTTGCCAGTAGTATATTATTATGTTCTTTACATTCATTAACTTAAGGTCCAACCATTTCTCTATGTGCTCCACCGTATAATATCTTTATTCTTTATCTTATAAAAAGTAGTAATTCGCTTTAGTTTACATTTTTTCCCCAGTGTAGGTATACTTTTTTTGTACATCATTTTAAAATAATGAACTATGCAAATATACACTGCTCAAAAAAATAAAGGGAACACTTAAACAACACAATGTAACTCCAAGTCAATCACACTTCTGTGAAATCAAACTGTCCACTTAGGAAGCGAACACTGATTGACAATAAATTTCACATGCTGTTGTGCAAATGGAACAGACAACAGGTGGAAATTATAGGCAATTAGCAAGACATCCCCAATAAAGGAGTGGTTCTGCAGGTGGGGACCACAGACCACTTCTCAGTTCCTATGCTGCCTAGCAGATGTTTTGGTCACTTTTGAATGCTGGCGGTGCGTTCACTTTAGTGGTAGAATGAGACGAAGTCTACAACCTACACAAGTGGCTCAGGTAGTGCAGCTCATTCAGGATGGCACATCAATGCGAGCTGTGTCAAGAAGGTTTGCTGTGTCTGTCAGCGTAGGGTCCAGAGCATGGAGGCGCTACCAGGAGACAGGCCAGTACATCAGGAGACGTGGAGGAGGCCGTAGGAGGGCAACAACCCAGCAGCAGGACCGCTACCTCCGCCTTTGTGAAAGGAGGAGCAGGAGGAGCACTGCCAGAGCCCTGTAAAATTACCTCTAGCAGGCCACAAATGTGCATGTGTCTGCTCAAATGGTCAGAAACAGACTCCATGAGGGTGGTATGAGGGCCCAACGTCCACATGTGGAGGACGTGTGCAGGACGTTTTTCATTTGCCAGAGAACACCAAGATTGGCAAATTTGCCACTGGCGCCCTGTGCTCTTCACAGATGAAAGCAGGTTCACACTGAGCACATGTGACAGACGTGACAGTCTGGAGACGCCGTGGAGAACGTTCTGCTGCCTGCAACATCCTCCAGCATGACCGGTTTGGCGGTGGGTCAGTCATGGTGAGGGGTGGCATTTCTTTGGGGGGCCGCACAGCCCTCCATGTGCTCGCCAGAGGTAGCCTGACTGCCATTAGGTACCGAGATGAGATCCTCAGACCCCTTGTGAGACCATATGCTGGTGCGGTTGGCCCTGGGTTCCTCCTAATGCAAGACAATGCTAGAGCTCATGTTGCTGGAGTGTGTCAGCAGTTCCTGCAAGAGGAAGGCATCGACTGGTCCGCCCGTTCCCCAGACCTGAATCCAATTGAGCACATCTGGGACATCATGTCTCGCTACATCCACCAACGCCACGTTGCACCACAGACTTTCCAGGAGTTGGCGGATGCTTTAGTCCAGGTCTGGGAGGAGATCCCTCAGGAGACCATCCGCCACCTCATCAGGAGCATGCCCAGGCGTTGTAGGGAGGTCATACAGGCACGTGGAGGCCACACACACTACTGAGCCTCATTTTGACTTGTTTTAAGGACATTACATCAAAGTTGGATCAGCCTGTAGTGTGGTTTTCCACTTTAATTTTGAGTGTGTCTCCAAATCCAGACCTCCATGGGTTGATAAATTTGATTTCCATTGATAATTTTTGTGTGATTTTGTTGTCAGCACATTCAACTATGTAAAGAAAAAAGTATTTAATAAGAATATTTCGTTCATTCAGATCTAGGATGTGTTATTTTAGTGTTCTCTTTATTTTTTTGAGCAGTATATATATATATATATATCGCGTTTTACGGCATACTTTTTGGGGGGGAGGGTCGTGTGCTTTTGTATTGGGCATAGGGATGGTCGTGCATTTTTTCCCCCTGTTTACTATCACCCTTTTGCAGGTTTTACTATATAATTTCTTCCATCCAAGCCAAATTTCCTAATTTGCTTGCATATGCCTCCCCTAGCCCTTGGTCCTAACTCTCCCCGTCCCATTACATTACACAAGACAGTCATTGGACTATAAGGCGTCTTCTGTAAGGGGGAATTTTGTTAAGAGGCTCAGCCTTAACGCTCAGCCTGGACATTAACACTCATCGCTTGCGGTATTGGTTTTGTAAGCATAAGGACCTTCCTTATCTTTTATATCAAAAAATAAATAATTTCCAAAAATGTAAAGATTTAATTGATACACACTTTTATTGGTTTAGGGTTCCTACATGGCAAAATCACAATGTTACAGTGCTTGTTTACAGAAAACAGACGGAAGAGGCTACCACCTGTGCTAATTAGCTACCTAGCGTACTCCGAACACCTGTGTGTAAGCTTTACTCTGGAAGTGTAGCAGAAGTGTAGTTGTGTCTGACTTAGAAACTCATAGCTGTATGGATCTGTGCAAAGCTGCTACAGTAAGTGTATTGTTTGAACAGATTCTTTCTCACTGATGAAGGATAAAGGCCATATGTTTCATAAGCCGTATCGCAAGTGATGAGTATTGACGTTTCTAACCGTTAAAACACAGCATCGGGCTTGTAGCTCACATCAGGCAGTCATGGGCGAAGCTAATGGCTGAAAACTGTAGAGCGAAGGCAGAATGCTGCCTAGATTTTTGGAAAGCTAAATCAAGATGATTTGCAGCTACAGATTGTTACACCAGATAATGCGATTTAACCAAAGATGTTTGGTATCCATTACTGGGGAGTTACAGGTTAGGTACGGTTTGATGTAGCACAGAGAATTTCCCACCAACCTTACTGCCTTTGTTCTCAATGTCCGTGTCTCGTTGCAGGTGGTGCGTTTTGAATTTAGAAAATGCTCTGTTATTAAAATAAATAAATGTTTTACTCCATGGAGTAATCCAACAATGTGGACGCCACCATGTGGTCTTTTTCAAATCTTCTCTCACTGATCGAGACAGGTCATCATGACATGCGACTCTTTGGGGTGGACCCACCGGTCTCATTCAATGAGAAAAGGTTAGAAATGGACAAGATGGCGGTGTACACATTGTTGGATTACTTCATTTCTAAACTCAAACGCACCACCTGCAACTGGACATGGATATTGTAGTAGATACACGTTTGGCCGAATCGAGAACGAAGATAGAAGATAGTACTGACAAATGAAGGTTGGTCGAAAATGATCTGTGCCACACCGAACAGTACCTAACCTGTTTATCAATTATTTAACATTATCCATCATTCCTGTGAATAAAATGTTTTTGTATTCAATGCACGTGCAGCAGTGATATTAATAAACTTAGTAAATTTCATACAAGCCCTATCAAAGTTTTAGTGTGTGTGTGTGTGTGTGTGTGTGTGTGTGTGTGTGTGTGTGTGTGTGTATGTGTGTGTGTGTGTGTGTGTGTGTGTGTGTGTGTGTGTGTGTGTGTTGAAGCAGAGAGAGAGCGAGAGAGTTAGAATAGAGCTCGCCGGCTTGTAGTCCTAAAAAAAGCTAAATTAGTTACCTCTGGTTCGCTCAGCTATTCCTACAGGGGAAATTAATGGGGAAAGAATAGGGTTTTGGGATAAATGCCGAAAATAAGATCTGAGGTTAACATTTTGTTCTATGGGATAATAGCAGTCAGTTAACATGACCTTTATGAATGATGAAGCCCTAGTGTGCTTTTTTATTTGACATAAATGCTTCAAAATTCACAAAAAGTGTCATTAACTGATGACGATTATCTCATTAAACAAAATGTATAAGATCTCCTGAGCCTGTGTTTACCACAAACCTTGTTTTCGGTGTTTATCCAAAACCCCTCCAAATTCCTTTCCCCCATAGGCTTTGGCCAACGAGCCATGGCGATGTTAGTGCCAACAAAAGGCGCCATTACTATTTCTCTCTATTGTGACTGTCTATGATCCTGTCTATCTGCATCATCAATTATCCCCATCCCATTCACAATATAGGAAATAAAGGAATATATAGTGGGGCAAAAAAGTATTTAGTCAGCCACCAGTTGTGTAAGTTCTCCCACTTAAAAAGATGAGAGAGGCCTGTAATTTTCATCATAGGTACATTTCTATGACAGACAGACAAAATGAGGGAAAAAAATCCAGAAAATCACATTGTAGGATTTTTTATGAATTTATTTGCATATTATTTTGGAAAAGAGCATCGACACATTTTATCTATAATTTCTCTTCATTATTTATCTTCATATGACAAGGATTAAAAAGGATTTGCCAGTAGATTGTCGACTTGATTCATGATGATGACTGCTAGCTACGATTTTGAAAGTATGATGATGACATCAGTCCAATCAAAGCTACTGTAGATATAATGTTTTTTGATGTCATTTTATCTGTGGCCAATGACCTTCTTGGATGGGCACTTCTAATGTAACTCTATGGCAGCACCCAAGGGGCTAGAATTTTAGAGCTCTACACTTAGACTTGACTGTGACGTATTGTCCCCATGAGTGACAGAACACTGAGCCAATCACGGCGCAACGCTCCGTATTTTCTGCTGGCTTTCCCCACCACCACAGAAAGCACTTGAGCTAGGCTGAAACACCTGCATTTTTAGAGCTGCCTTTCTCAAGAAAACAAAAAAGAGACCATGTTTGTATGCATACTGATATTTTTTATTTAACCAGTCAGTTAAGAACAAATTCTTATTTACAATAACGGCCTACACCGGCCCAAAACAATGTGGGGTCGCCACTGGAGTTATCACAGTTATGTCATTCTAAACAGGATTCTCCTTGTTTTTTCTCCTTGTTGTCTCTCATTTAATCTTACTAGAATAACGGCTGCACGTCATTCACTACATCCACTAATGCACACTCGTGTTTTTGGCATTTTAAATGGACCGGTATCCAAAAACAGAAACACTCATTCCTCACTCGGCACATTCTGGTTGAATCAACGTTGTTTCCACATAATTTCAATGAAATCACGTTGAACTAACGTGGAATAGACGTTGAATTGACGTCTGTGCCCATCATCAACCACCATAGTAGTCCTCTTTATTTTCACCAACTCCGTGTCTGTTTTTGTCCTCTTCCCCTTGGTTTTTCTGCCTCTTTCTCTCTCCTTCCCATAATCTCTCTCTTTCCCACCTCTCTTAATGTCCCCCCCCCCCCATCTCTCTGTCTCCCTCTCTCTGCATACTGCATCTTTTTCTCTGTTTACCCTCTCTCAAGGTCCGTTTTTAGAGTGTCTCTGTGTGAGTGGACAGTCCCCTCAGGCCATGGCTTTGCCTGACACGCCTTTCACTCTAAGCATGGAGAGACACACCCACCAGGGAGTCCACACACACTGTCCCTTGTATGTGGGGGTGTGCACGTGGTTGTTTTTGAATATGATTGTCCTTGTGTTTGTACAATATGTTTGCATTTGTAGAAATGTGTCTGTGTGGGTTTGCCTCTGTAGTGCATGTTTACATGGCAGATTTTGTGTAGGTGGCTATGAAGGTTGGTGCATGTTTGGGGGGGTACATGAGTGCAGTGTGCAAATTAGGGTTAGGGAAGGCTCAGCCCATTCGATTGAGACATGAGCTCCCCTTAATGCAACAAAAGTTCAACTTTGGGGGGGCTTTAATTTAACCATTCTCCAATTTGTTTAAATTCCAATGTTGTACTGCTACAGCGGTAAATATGAAAATAAAAGCTTATTTCAAATGAAACGATCACCCCCACCTCTCTGTCATGGTTTAAACGTGGTTCAGGTTCTTTCAACCACGTTCATCTCTCTGCTCGGCCTGCCTCACGGGCATGATACACTAGCACAGGTTGCCGCGTGGTGAAACACAGCATCCCATTCATTTCAATGGAAGGAAAGAGGTGAGAAGCGGCCTTGGTGCGCAGCCTTGGCACCACTCCTCCCGGCTGGATCACCATTTTAGCCCGGACCATCCAGAGTGCAGGCACAGGTTGAACCGGGCTGTGGGTGAGCACTGGAGATCTGGTGCATACCACTCGCACCTCACCCTTAGGCTCAATACCCACATTCGCCCGGCACGGGCGGAGCGCAGGCATAAAACGCACTGTACCCGCCCAGCGTCCTGGAGACACAGCACGCAGCACCGGCGCAGGATACCCTGGGCCGAAACGGCGTACTGGAGACCAAACACGCTGGGCCGGTACAACACGCCCTGGCTGGATGCCCACTCTCACTTGGCACTTGCAGGGGGCTGGCCTATAGCCCGCTGGGCTATGAGCGCGTACTGGCAACACCGTGACCGTCACCGTGAGCTTGACCTGACTCTGCCACACTCCCGAGTGCCCCCCTCCAAACAAATGTTTGGGGCTGCCTCTCGTGCCTGTCGCACTGCTGTGCTGTCTCCTCATAACACCGCCGCTCCGCTTTCACAGGCTCCAGCTCTGCCTTGCGGCGGCGATATTCCCCAGCCTGTGCCCAGGGCCCTTTACCGTCCAAAATCTCCTCCCATGTCCATGACTCCAGAGATCGCTGCTGCCTGATACCATGCTGCTTGGTCCTTGGTTGGTGGGTGATTCTGTAACGGTTGTCGTCTGGAGAAAGAGAGGAGGACCAATGCGCAGCGTGGTAAGTGTCCATTATTTTAATAAAACACCTGAACACTGAACAAAACAACATAAACGACAAACGAACAGTCCTGTAAGGTGACGAAAAACACTAAACAGAAAATAATCACCCACAACTGTAATGGGGAAAACAGGCTACCTAAGTATGATTCTCAATCAGAGACAACGATCGACAGCTGGGTCTGATGGAGAACCATACCAGGCCGAACACAGAAATACAACAAAGAAAAAAGAACATAGACTACCCACCCCAACTCACGCCCTGACCAACCTAACACAAAGACATAAAAAAGAAACTAAGGTCAGAACGTGACACCATGGTTGGCCCTCTTGTCTATTCTTTGAAAGTGGAAGGAGCCACAGTTATACACCTGAGCCTGCTTACTGCACAACACAATCCATAAATCAGATTGATACATGAGTGTGTAGGTGTGGGTTATAGGGTGTCAAATTGTCATAGGCGTCGTCATAGGCGGGGCTTCCCTTGATGTCCAGGGGAGGTGGAGGGGTGTCATGGAGGATGGTATCACCCAGTGGACCAGGAACCACCGGCCTGAGGGAAACATGAAAAAAGGGTGAGATCCGGTAGTTAGAGGGGAGTTGTAATCTGTATGTTACCTCGCTGACCCTCCTGAGGACTTTGAGTGGCCCCACAAACCGAGGACTCAGCTTCTTACAGGGCAGTTGGAGCGGGAGGTTCCTGGTGGAGAGCCAGATGCGCACACCAGGATGAAACAGGGGCGCATCACTGCGGTGGAGATACGCCTGCTCCTTCTGACGGCGGACGGCACGCTGGAGCGTCAAGTAAGCATTGTTCCACACCTCATCTGCACGCCTGAACCACTCATCCACCGCAGGAGCTTCGGTCTGGCTTAGAGTCCAAGGGACCAGGGCTGGCTGGTAACCCAGAACACACTGGAAGGGAGTCAGCCCGGTGGAGGAATGGCGCAACAAATTCTGATCGTATTCCACCCAAGGAAGGAATCGGGCCCACTCCCCCTGCTGGTCCTGGCAGTGACTCCTCAGGAACCTCCCCAGCTCCTGGTTCATCCTCTCCACCTGCGCATTAGACTGAGGCCAGTACTCGGAAGTGATGCTGACCGTGACCCCCAGCTTCTCCATGAAGGCTTTCCATACCCGTGACATGAATTGAGAGCCACCCTCGAAGACGATATCCTCCAGAAGGCCATAGTGCCGGAAGACCTGCTGGAACAGTGCCTCAGCAACCTGGAGACTGGTAGGAAGACCAGAGAGGGATGAAATGGCATGATTTAGAGAATCTGTCAACAACAACAAGAATAGTGGTAAAACCATCAGAAGAGGGGAGATCAGTGACAAAGTCAATGGGCAGGTGAGACCAAGGACGCTGAGGCACAGAAAGGGGAAGGAGTTTCCCTGCTGGAGCGTTGCGGGGGGATTTGGATTGAGTACAAACTGACCATGAATTGACAGTGGGCTACGTCCTGCGCCAAATAAGTATTTATCAGAAAGGGATTGGATAGTGTGGATGATACCTGGGTGTCCACCGGCGAGGGATGTGTGTGCCCAGGTCAACAGCCGATCTCTCACCCCTGTAGGAAGGTAGATGCGCTCTGGAGGGCATCCCACTCCAAAGCCTGGCGGATGTCCACTTTTACGTCCCAACACACAGGGCCAACGATACGGCAGAACCGATTGATGGGCTGGTGGACACTCACAGGGCCCTCAACCGCCGTGGAACCACAGGGTATGGGAAAGCGGGTCCTCCGACATCCTGGTCCCCAGACGGTAATTTTCATACTCGACCATGTGATGGTGGGATTGTGACGGTGGAACCACAGGAGGCCGAGGATTACCTTGTGTACAGGTGAGGAGTTGATGAAGAAGGGAAGACTTTCCTAATGCATGGGTCCCATGGTGAGGGTGAGTGGTGCGGTCACTGTGTCGGATCCCAATGGTCATGTGTCCAAACTTCCGTTGTAGTCAGAAGTTTACATACGTTTGTTTATTCCATGTGTAACTTTGTGTTGTTGTTTGTGTCGCACAGCTTTGCTTTATCTTGGCCAGGTCGCAGTTGTAAATGAGAACTTGTTCTCAACTAGCCTACCTGGTTAAATAAAGGTGAAATAAAAATGAAATAAAAAACACCTTAGCCAAATACATTTAAACTCAGTTTTTCGCAATTCCTGACATTTAATCATAGTAAAAATTCCCTGTCTTCAGTCATTTAGGATCACCACTTCATTTTAAGAATGTGAAATGTCAGAATAATAGTAGAGAGAATGATTTATTTCAGCTTTTATTTCTTTCATCACATTCCCAGTGGGTCAGAAGTTTATATACACTCAATTAGTATTTGGTAGCATTTCCTTTAAATTGTTTAACTTGGGTCAAACATTTCGGGTAGCCTTCCACAAGCTTCCCACAATAAGTTGGGTGAATTTTGGCCCATTCCTCCTGACAGAGCTGGTGTAACTGAGTCAGGTTTGTAGGCCTCCTTGCTCGCACACATTTTTCAGTTCTGCCCACAGATTTTCAATAGGATTGAGGTCAGGGCTTTGTGATGGCCACTCCAATACATTGACTTTGTTGTCCTTAAGCCATTTTGCCACAATTTGGAAGTATGCTTGGGGTCATTGTCCATTTGGAAGACCCATTTGCGACCAAGCTTTAACTTCCTAACTGATGTCTTGAGATGTTGCTTCAATTTTCCTACCTCATGACCTCATCTATTTTCTGAAGTGCACGAGTCCCTCCTGCAGCAAAGCACCCCCACAACATGATGCTGCCACCCCCGTTCTTCACGGTTGGGATGGTGTTCTTTAGCTTGCAAGCCTCCCCCTTTTTCCCTCGAACATAACAATGGTCATTATGGCCAAATAGTTCTATCAGACCAGAGGACATTTCTCCAAAAAGTATGATCTTTGTCCCTATGTGCAGTTGCAAACTGTAGTCTTGCTTTTTTATGGTGGATTTGTAGCAGTCCTTGCTGAGCAGCCTTTCAGGTTATGTCGATATAGGACTCGTTTTACTGTGGATATAGATACTTTTGTACCTGTTTCTTCCAGCATCTTCACAAGGTCCCTTGCTGTCTTTCTGGGATTGATTTGCACTCTTCACACCAAAGTACGTTCATCTCTAGAAGACAGAAAGTGTCTCCTTTCTGAATGGTATGATGGCTGCGTAGCCCCATGGTGTTATACTTGCGTACTACTGTTTGTACAGATGAACGTGGTACGTTCAGGCGTTTGGAAATTGCTCCCAAGGATGAACCAGACTTGTGGAGGTCTCCAATTGTTTTTCTGAGGTCTTGGCTGATTTATTTTGATTTTCCCATGATGTCAAGCAAAGAGGCACTGAGTTTGAAGGTAGGCCTTGAAATACATCCACAGGTACACCTCCAATTGACTCAAATTATGTCAATTAGCCTATCAGAAGCTTCTAAAGACATGACATTTTCTTATAATTTTCCACGCTGTTTAAATGCACAGTCAACTTGGTGTATGTAAACTTCTGACCCACTGGAATTGTGATACAGTGAATTATAAGTGAAATAATCTGTCTGTAATCAATTGTTGGAGAAATTATTTTTGTCATGCACAAAGTAGATGTCCTAACCGACTTGCCAAAAGTATAGTTTGTAAACAAGACATGTGTGGAGTGATTGAAAAACGAGTTTTAATGACTCCAACCTAAGTGTATGTAAACTTCCGACTTCAACTGTATAAAAATTCTGGGCAGGCCATTATTTTGGCAATCATGGCTGTGCCCCCATAGGATGACAATGCCCCCATCCACAGGGCACGAGTGGTCACTGAATGGTTTGACGATGAAACGATGTAAGCCATATGCCATGAGTTCACCAGAACTCAACCCAATTGAACACTTATGGGAGATTCTGGAGCGTTGCCTGAGACAGCGTTTTCCACCACCATCAACAAAACACCAAACAATGGAATTTCCTGTGGAAGAATAGTGTCGCATCCCTCCAATAGAGTTCCTGATACTTGTAGAATCTATGCCAAAGTGCATTGAAGTTGTTCTGGCTTGTGGTCAACACCCTTTTAAGACACTTTATGTTGGGGTTTCCTTTATTTTGGCAGTTACCTGTACTTTTCTTCACTATTAGGCCCATAAAGAAATGGAGCCACCACCGAATGTCACGGTATCATTCACACTCTGCATGACTGTAATTGAGGATAGAGAGGTCAGCGTGTGTAAGAACAGGACGAGAAATATTTTCAACATTGTGTGTTCACCAGATCAACTGTTAGTGTACCAGAGCACAGAGAGAGGGGTGTGTGGGAGGGGAGGGAGAACAGAGGGAGAGAGAAAAAGAAAGAGTGAAGTTGTAGGGAAGGCGTGTGATCTCTGACTACTGCAATAGGTCATCAACAGAATACTAACACACACACACATGTATTCACTCTCCATCTCTCTTACACACACACACACACACACACACACACACACACACACACACACACACACACACACACACACACACACACACACACACACACACACACAGCCTACTCATGACCAATGTCTGGGTGATTGATGAAGGGAGGGGGGCACAGTGAGCCGCCCTAGGTCAGCTGTGCAATTAGCTTCTCACTCCCTCCATCTCTCCCCTCTCCACCCCTTACCAACTCTTCTGCTGAGCTGACTACCACCCCCAATGCCCAGAGGGCCAAGGAACATTGTGCACTTACACACGCGCGCACACACATAGCAGATTGCTTGCTGGTTAACTGATCACCAGAGCAAGCATTGCACCCTGTATGCATTGAAGAGGTGACAATGGTTTTTGGTAGAGTGATTAGTTGAAAATCCAGAGAAGTGCTGTTATGCAGAAGGTCCTGCATGCAGACACAGAGACAGACACACAAATATGTTCTCTACTGATGAATGATGTCATATGCTTACACAGCCTGTGGAACTGACCTTATGAGTAGCCATTGTTATTGTTATGTGCAGTTACCTCTGTGTTGCCATAAGGAACAGACTGTGTGTGTCATGCTGCTGAAAATGAAACAGCCTTGACCCAAGTCATGGAGGGACTCAGTTCTGACTCAACCCACCCCGAAACATGTGTTAACATACACACACACATATGCTGCATACAATCTCTACCAAACTACACCCACCACCCACTGAAATGTACCCTAGAAAGCACACAGACTGCACAGGCACGCACACACAGACACTCATTGTTCTGTCCCTTCACAATGGAGAGATCCATACTCAGGTTAGGTCCTACTTGTGTTAGAGGTCTTCCCCTGAACCCAAATACCCGAGACCCGACCTGGGACCCGTGCAGGTCCAAGTCCAAAATGCTAACTTTTCCCTGGGGTCAGGGTTGGTTCCTGTTTGATTGTCATTGGGTGTCTGTCTATGTTAACCCAGGCCCTGTGTGTCCCCAGGTGCTCTCATTTGTTGACTTCTGTACCGTAAAAGCCTTGGGTTCATGCATGTTAACATCAGAAACCTCCTCCCTAAGTTTGCTTTATTCACTGCTTTAGCACACTCCGCTAATCCTGATGTCCTAGCCTTGTCTGATTCCTGGCTTAGGAAGGCCACCAAAAATTCTGAAATTTCCATCCCCAATTACAACATTTTCCATGAAGACAGAACTGCTAAAGGGGGCAGAATTGCAATCTACTGTAGAGATAGCATGCAGAGTTCTGTCATACTATCCAGGTCTATGGCCAAACAGTTCGAGCTTCTACTTTTAAAGATCCATCTCTCCAGAAATAAGTCCCTCACTGTTGCCGCTTGTTATAGACCCCCCTCAGCTCCTACCTGTGCCCTGGACACCATATGTGAAATGATTGCCCCCCATCTATCATCAGAGTTCGTACTGCTAGGTGACCTAAATTGGGATATGCTTAACACCCCGGCCGTCCTACAATCTAAGATAGATGCCCTCAATCTCACACAAATTATCAAGGAACCTACCAGGTACAACCCCAAATTCATAAACATGGGCACCCTCATAGATATCATCCAGGCCAACTTGCCCTCTAAATACACCTCTGCTGTTTTCAACCAGGATCTCAGCAATCACTGCCTCATTGCATGTGTCCGTTATGGGTCCGCAGTCAAACGACCAACCCTCATCACTGTCAAACGCTCCCTAAAACACTTCTGCGAGCAGGGCTTTCTAATCGACCTGGCCCGGGGTATCCTGGTGGGATATTGACCTCATCTCATCAGTAGAGGAGGCCTGTTTGTTTTTTAAAATGCTTTCCTCACCATCTTAAATAAGCATGCCCCTTTCAAAAAATGTAGAACTAAGAACAGATATAGCCCTTAGTTCTCTCCAGATTTGACTTCCCTTGACCAGCACAAAAACACCCTGTGTCGTACTGCACTAGCTTTGAATAGTCCCCGCGATATGCAACTTTTCAGGGAAGTCAGGAACCAATACACACAGTCAGTTAGGAAAGCAAAGGCTAGCTTTTTCAAAAAGAAATTTGCATCCTGCAGCACTAATTCCCAAAAGTTTTGGGACACTGTAAAGTCCACGGAAAATAAGAGTACCTCCTCCCAGCTTCCCACTGCACTGAGACTAGGAAACACTGTCAGCACTGATAAATCCACGATAATTGAGAATTTCAATAAGAATTTCTCTACGGCTGGCCATGCTTTCCACCTGGCTACCCAACCCCGGCCAACAGCTCTGCACACCCTGCAGCAACTGGCCCAAGCCACCCCCCTTCTCCTTCACCCAAATCCAGACAGCTGATGTTCTGAAAGACCTGCAAAATCTGGATCCCTACAAATCAGCTGGGCTAGACAACCTGGGCCCTCTCTTCCTAAAATTATCTGCCGCCATTGTTGTAACCCCTGTTACTAGTCTGTTCAACCTCTCTTTTGTATCGTCTGGGATTCCTAAAGATTTAAAGATTGGAAAATGGCCACGGTCATCCCCTTCTTCAACAGCCTTGGTTTCTCTAATGACTGCCTCGCCTGGTTCACAAACTACTTCTCAGATAGAGTTCAGTGTGTCAAATCGGAGGGCCTGTTGTCCAGACCTCTGGCAGTCTCTATGGGGGTGCCACAGGGTTCAATTCTCGGGCCGACTCTTTTCTCTGTATATAACAATGATGTCGCTCTTGCTGCGAGTGATTCTTTGATCCACCTTTACACAGACGACACCATTCTGTATACATCTGGCCCTTCTTTGGACACTGTGTTAACAAACCTCCAAACAAGCTTCAACGCTATACAACACTCCTTCCGTGGCCTCCAACTTCTCTTAAATGCTAGAAAAACGAAATGCATGTTCTTCAACCGATTGCTGCCCGCACCCGCCCGCCCGACTAGCATCACTACTCTGGACGGTTCTGACTTAGAATATGTGGACAACTATAAATACCTAGGTGTCTGACTAGACTGTAAACTCTCCTTCCAGACTCACATTAAGCATCTCCAATCCAAAGTTAAATCTAGAATCAGCTTTCTATTTCGCAATAAAGCCTCCTTCACTCATGCTGCCAAACATACCCTCGTAAAACTGACTATCCTACCGATCCTTGACTTCGGCGATATCATTTACAAAAGTGCCATCCGTTTTGTCACCAAAGCCCCATATAGTATATAGGGCAGCAGCCTCTAAGGTGCAGGGGTGAGTAGCCGGGTGGTAGCCGGCTAGTGATGGCTATTTGTCTGTCCTTGAAGTTGTTTTTCTGTCTCTTGGTCCCAGTGTTGATGCACCTGTACTGACCTCTCCTTCTGGATGATGGCAGGTTGAACAGGCCATGGCTCAGGAGGTTGATGTTGATCTTTTTGGCCTTCCTTGGATATCAGGTGCTGTAGGTGTCCAGGGGGGCAGGCAGTGTGCCCCCGGTGATGCGTTTGGTAGACCGTACCACCCTCTGGAAGGCCCTGCAGTTGCAGGCGGTGCAGTTGCCGAACCAGGCGGTGATATAGCCCTACAGGATGCTCTGAATTGTGCATCTGTAAAAGTTTGAGTGTTTTAGGTAACAAGCCAAATTTCTTCAGCCTCCTGAGGTTGAAGAGACGCTGTTGCGCCTTCACTGCGCTGTCTGTGGGAACCATTTCCAGTTGATGCTTTCCACCTTCTCCAATGCGTTCCCGTCCATGTGGATTGGGGGCATGCTGCCTCAGAGAGAAAGCGAGTGAGACACACCCTTCACCACCTCCCTGTAGGCTGTCTTGTCATTGTTGTTAATCAGGCCTACTACTGTTGTCTGCAAACTTGATTGAGTTGAAGGCGTGCGTGGCTATGCAGTCATGGGAGTACAGGAGTGGGCTGAGCACGCAGCACCCTTGTGGGGTCCCTGTGGTGAGGATCGGTGAAGTGGAGGTGTTTCTTACCTTCACCACCTGGGGGCAGCCCGTCAGGACGTCCAGGACCCAGTTGCACAAGGCAAGGTTCATACCCAGGTCCCCGACCTTGGAAGGCACTATGGTGTTGAATGCTGAGCTATAGTCAATGACCAGCGTTCTTGTGATCATTTTGACCCCACAGGGGAGATCTTGCGTGGAGCCCCAGATCGAGGGAGATTATCAGTGGTCTTGTATGTCTTCCATTTCCTAATATTTGCTCCCACAGTTGATTCTTCAAACCAAGCTGCTTACCTATTGCAGATTCAGTCTTCCCAGCCTGGTGCAGGTCTACAATTTTGTTTCTGGTGTCCTTTGACAGCTCTTTGGTCTTGGCCATAGTGGTGTTTGGAGTGTGACTGTTTGAGGTTGTGGACAGGTGTCTTTTATACTGATAACAAGTTCAAACAGGTGCCATTAATACAGGTAACGAGTGGAGGACAGAGGAGCCTCTTAAAGAAGAAGTTACAGGTCTGTGAGAGCCACAAATCTTGCTTGTTTTGTAGGTGACCAAATACTTATTTTCCACCATAATTTGCAAATAAATTCATTAAAAATCCTACAATGTGATTTTCTGGATTTGTTTTTCTCATTTTGTCTGTCATAGTTGAAGTGTACCTATGATGAAAATTACAGGCCTCTCTCATATTTTTTGGTGGGAGAACTTGCACAATTGGTGGCTGACTAAATACTTTTTTGCCCCACTGTACTACCCACCACTGCGACCTGTATGCTCTCATTGGCTAGTCCTCGCTACATATTTGCACCAAACCCCCTGGCTCCAGGTCATCTATAAGTCTTTGCTGGGTAAAGCTCCGCCTTATCTCAGCTCACTGGTCACCATAGCAACACCTACCCGTAGCATGTGCTCCAGCAGGTATATTTCACTGGTCATCCCCAAAGCACCTCTTTGGCCGCCTTTCCTTTCAGTTTTCTGGTGCCAATGACTGGAACGTATTGCAAAAATCACTGAAGTTGGATACTTATATCTCCCTCACTAACTTTAAGCGTCAGCTGTCAGAGCAGCTTACCGATCGCTGCAGCTATACACAGCCCATCTGTAAATAGCCCATCCAACCAACTACCTACGTCATCCCCATATTTGTTTTTCTGCTCTTTTGCACACCAGTATTTCTACTTGCACATCCTCATCTGCACATACATCACACCAGTGTAAATTGCTAAATTGTAATTACTTCGCCACTATTGGCCTTTTTATTGCCTTACCTCCTTACTTCATTTGCACACACTGTGTACAGATTTTTCTATTGTGTTACTGACTGTATGTTTGTTTATCCCATGTGTAACTCTGTTGTTTTTGTCGCACTGCTTTGCTTCATCTTGGCCAAGTCGCAGTTGTAAATGAGAACTTGTTCTCAACTGGCCTACCTGGTTAAATAAAGGTGAAATAAAAATAAAATAAATGTAACTATAGCTGATAGACCCGAGTGGACCAGAATGGACCCGACCAATGCTCTGCATAGTCTATAGCCCCCATAATCAATGGACCCAGGATGGGGTTGTGGGTCCCACCCCCCAAAAAAAGAGGGATTTAAAAAAAGAATGTTGGGGTAACTCATTCAGGCTTCGACCCAGGTATCATACAAACATCCCTAAGGGATGAAAAAAAATGTTCCCCCATGAAAAATGTGTAGAATTGCGTGAAATTAACTTTAAAACTGCAAAATGTGTGTCTGGACCTTCTCAAATAGTCCTTGAGTACCCCTGGTCTATATAATATTTATGTCATGCTAGTGAAGTGGATTTATTGATTTATAGAAGGCCTAGCCATTATATAAAACCTATTTATTAACCAGAAGAGTAACTTGGCTGATAAACAAAAAAACATGTTTCCCTCGGGTCCAATCGGGGCTGGTGTAGACCTGACCATTAGGGTACAGATAAACTCTAGTTCTGGGTGTCAACGGGTCCATTTGGGTTGGGGTCTGATTTGTTCTCGATCTGTTCAGTCTGGGTCCCCCTTTTTTGAAATTATCGGGTCCGTTCGGGTTTTGGTCCAACTCTTTGGACCTTAGAAGACCTCTAACTTGTGGCAGATTTCTTATTTGTGTGTAATTTCACAAATCAATACTCTAATCCAAAACTAATCTCAAACGATTAGCTGACAATATCCATCGGATCCTAGTTCTCTCCAATGCACGTCCAGACTCTGAGACAGAATGTCCTGCTAACTATCTGTACAAAAATAAACCAGTCAGTCTCGCGCGTAACGGCGCGTGAATGGGTGATTTGACAGCATCTTCTTCTGAACATCTGAGCACTGAAAGGTCGAGCAACTTCCGTATTTTGGAGAACGACTCGATCTAGCCTTTTAATAACATAGTTATTGAGGTCGATGCAAGGTTGTGGCCAAATCACTGGGGTAAATTATCTGTGGGCTGCGGTGCAAATAGGGCGCATCGCCGTAGCCTACTTGTATGAGTAAAACGGTAGGCTATTGCGCCAACCAAGGTTATGAATGTTTGCTATTACTGATTGTAACACACGGATGATCAAGACAGGAAGTAGAGCGACTATATAAATTTGAGAGGATGAGGTAACTAACTGCCTCATTCATGCATAGTCGTAGACGTCACGTCATGATGTCCACTGAGTCTCCGCTCACAGTAGGCTACGATCTCTTTCATGAAATACAACATACTTCAAAATATTCTCAATCTCATACTATTTCTTAGACTAATTAAAAACATTGAAGTTGGACAATACGTATTTTTTTTGTCAAATTAGCCTTTCCTACCTTCTTATCCTCGTCAACACCCCCCCCCCCCCCCCCCCATCTATGATCTAAACCCACTGCGCTGGAATCGTGCGGAGCTCCACACACACACACACACACACACCACCGTGGCCATCCTCTATTTTCCAGTGACTTCCTCCCCTGAGCAAATTATCCACACCCTCCCCTCCACCCTATCTCCTCGCCCGCGCGAGTCTGAGCCATACAGAGTGACGTATGAGTTATTCCGCGGCTTTCCACATCCGTGGGTGCCAGCTCACCAAGTATAAACCCAATCCCGGGAGTTCTGCTTGTCACTCACTCAATCGCACCGACTCCGTCACCAGAGCTGAACTTCAGCGGAGATAGCAGGCACTTTCTCGGCGCTCAGGCTAGCTCGCTTTCGGCTTTGGTTCGAGATGGAGACTCGCTCGACTGCACGGAGATCTCGCAGCTCCAAAATCCACAACTTCAAGAGTGAGTTGACTTCAGTTCATAGGCTAGGCTTTATCATAAATGTTTTGTTTTTGAATAGATGTGGTCGATGGTAATGGGGATGAGGATGGTTCTGTAGCCAGATGTGATTTACAGTGTTTATAGACTCACTGTGTATTACATTTACAGTCAATTGAATTCGTTCACAGTTAAGTGCGTAAACAGCTTGGCTTACCTGAATAGGGTGCCTGCATATGCCACATCTGTAGCCTATTCACTTGTTTCAATAAAGTTGTTGGCTCCCTGAAGTACGAATCTGGCTCTTGCAAACAAGATGACACATAAAACCTTAATTCCCTTAACTCTCCATCCACCTCAAAATTGTAAAGCTTAGTTGTTCATTCGTTCAGTTTTCATCTGCTTTGTAAATTACTTTTGCGCATGTACCGTTGTATCCTACATTTGGTAAATCAACTTTGTAGATTAATTCATAGAGAAAATGCATGCAATCCGAAGCAAGGACATAAGTAAGGTAAACTAGTTATTTCATAAGCAAGAACAAACGTGGAAACTGTTCATGTTGCTCACAAGCGCGCACGTACTAAACAAGTCCTCTCCATGTCCCATGCGCGTGGAGTTAATTAACGAGCGGTGTCAGAAGGTGAGGTGGTTGGAAAATCTTGCGCACGAAGCTGAATGGGCAGGCGATTATCTTTTAATGCGATGTTATTTTCACCGGGCCGCTTTGTCCCGGGTATCCGTGCTTGCCAAACCGCCTCTGAATAATCCATGCAGAGCGAAACTGAGCCGGGTCCGGTTACCTTGTTTTACGCGTGTCCATACTCTGTAACCTCTTGGTGATCCAGACTTTTTGTGAAGTTGTCTCGGGAATTTAACCTACTAGGGTAAATGTTGTTTGGCACTTCTGTAGCTCGTGTAATAGAACTTGATAGCACTTTGAACCAGAGGAGCAGAATATTTGGTTTTAAGCACATCCAGCTGTTTAGTCTTGGATAACTGTTGGGTTCCCAGAATGATAAACCCCTACTGTGACTAGCCTATGTAACATGATCAGCTAGATATAAATAGGCGGATGATTTGTATAATGTCATTTATTATGAATGATTGCCACTGTTCAGACCTTTGGTCGATAAATCAGACTTGAGATCCCAGCAGTCCTTTGATAATCTTGGTTTGTGCGTCACTCCATTGGACAGCTCCAAGTGCTGAAAACAGCTCAGAATCTCTTTCTCTCTCACTCTATTTTTCTCTGACTGTCTTCACTGTACAATGCATCTGCTAATTGCTATAATGTCCCGTTATTGTAATCTATGTCCATGAGTGAATAAGATAAAATTAGAAAATATTGTCCCAGAGTTTGACTGTGTCACATTTATTCCTGTCTCTTTTCTCTCCTTGTGTGTGTTGTTCAGGTGGGCTCACCCTGTGGCTGGTGCTGTGGTTGGTGGTGCTGAAGCCGAGTGGGGTGGGGGCGTGTCCAAGGCTGTGTGTGTGTTACCCGTCACCCATGACGGTTAGCTGCCAGTCTCAGAACTTCACCACCGTGCCTTCCGGAGTTCCCTACGACTCCCAGCGCGTCTTTCTGCAGAACAACCGCATCACCGAGCTCAGAGCAGACTCCTTTGGCTTCGAGACACAGGTGAGAATGTGTGTTTGTGTGGACCTATTTTTTATGTGAATGAGGTGTTCGTGTGTTTGTGTTTGTGTTTGTGGATTGATATTGCATAGTGTTGCATTTCAATGTAGTCTTTTGCTTAGTATTTGAGCTCTGTGTGTTCGTATCAGAGCTGTGTCCTTGCTCCTTATAGGAGCTGTGTCCTTGCTCCTTATAGGAGCTGTGTCCTTGTGTAACGATCCCTTTCTATTTACCTCTCCCCTTTTCAACCCCTCCCCCTGATAGGTCCTCTGGCTCTACTCCAATAACATCACATTGATTGAGGCTGGAGCCTTTAGCAACTTGAGGGTTCTAGAAGAGCTGGACCTTGGTGACAACCCGTCGCTACGGCGACTGGAGGGTGGAGCGTTCCGGGGACTGGAGAAGCTGCAGAGCCTGCACATGCACCGCTGCAAGCTGGCCGCTCTTCCCCTCGACCTCTTCCTCAAACTCTACAGCCTGCAGTTCCTCTACCTGCAGGTATGGATACACACACACTCATAGAACTTCATACATACACCTGCATTCATGCACGTACACACACGCACACGCACACACACACACACTCATAGAACTTCATACATACACCTGCATGCATGCACGTACACACACACGCACGCACACACACACACACACACACACACACACACACACACACACACACACACACACACACACACACACACTGACAATGTCCTCCCTCCCTGCAGGAGAACCAGCTGCACTTCATCCAGGATGACCTCTTCTCCGACCTGGTCAACCTGACCCACCTCTTCCTGCATGGCAACCGTATCCGCACACTGTCCGAGAACGCGTTCCGCGGCCTGGTCAACCTGGACCGCCTCCTGCTCCACGACAACCGCATCCGGCAGGTGAACCGCCGTGCCTTCCGCGACCTGGGCCGTCTGACCATCCTCTACTTGTTCAACAACTCCCTGGCAGAGCTGCCAGGCCAGGCCATGAACGACGCTGTGGCAGTGCAGTTCCTCCGCCTCAATGGGAACCCCTGGTCCTGCGGCTGTGAGGCCCGCCCCCTGTGGGAGTGGTTCCGTACTGCCCGCATCTCCTCCTCTGAGCTGATGTGCTCATCCCCCTCCCACCGCCGTGGACAGGACCTGCGCTTCCTCCGAGAGATGGACTTTGCCCTTTGCCCCCTCCCTGACCCCGGGTCACTGGCTGGCACCACCACAACCACCTTTAGCACCAAGACAAGATGGTGGTTCTCCAAGCACAAGCCTGCGTCCTCATCCAAAGGAATCTTCCAGAAGAGCTCGGAGAAGGTCAAGGTGTTCCCCTTGTCCTCAGTCAAGCCCAGCCAGACCTCCAGCCCTTCCTCCACCTCCTTCTCCTCTAAGTACGAGCTGGCGGAGGAGGAGGTGAACCTTCCCAAGGTGGACCAGGAGGACTACTGGGCAGACTACGGGAATGAAGACGCCTCTGTGCGCTGCTTCGAGCTTGAGTGTCCGCCCGGTTATGATACTCCGATCCTCCCGCCCTCCTCCTCCTCCTCCCTCACTCCGTCTTTACTCCCTCTCCTCTCCCTTTCTGTGCTAACTCTGTCCCTCCATCTTCTCTTTGGCTAAACCCCCCCCCCCCCCCCCCCCCCTCAGCCGCTCCTTTTCTCCTACTTTATTTTCTCCCTCCTCTTTCTTCTCTTCACATCTGGATCTTGTTTGCTTTCAGTTTCCCCCCCCCCCGGCCCTCAGGGGGCGGTACACTGATGTAGAAGCAGGCAGGCAGTAGGGAGCTGCTCTCAGGAGCACAGGTGAGATGCATTGTAGGCTAACACCATTTGATTGGAGGGCACCACTGCTGCTGAAAGGGCTGAGGTCCTTTTTCACAGAGATGAAATCACAGCAGCAGGTTCTGTCGCCGTGACAGCACGATAGTGTGGTCAGTTTACGCGAGCTCCAATCACTACTGTACCACCGCACTAACACATCACACACCAGGACTCTTACACGTCCATACATGTAGCACCGTAACACAATACTGCGTTCAATTCATACCACTCAGTAACATGGTGATGTTTTGAGGAAGTTTTTCACCACAACTACTAGTTTGTATTTCCAGCAAACAACGCAGGCGTTGGCTATTTTGTCCGCCGCCAAGCGCTCACCATTGTAAACCACTCCATACCAGTTCTGCAAAGAAAATATTTTCAAAAGCAACACTTTCTTTTGTTTTTGGTTTAATGACATCAGAGTCATCTTTGCTCACTGACCTTTCAACTTTCACCTCTCCACCTGCAATACCAGAGCTACAGCAGCAAGACAGAAAGCACAGAGGGCATCTCATAAAGGAAATAGTAGGAAGAACAATGATGGTAAAATACTGTAGTGAGACAACTATCAGTGAAATGGTAGAGGAGAGGTAGATATAAGTCAACTATGAAGAAAAGGAGGGTGATAATATACAGGTATAGGAGAGAGAGATAACAAGTTAAAGTTCCAAGGATGATGACAAACAAGAGATGATAAAATAGAGAGAGAAGCAGAGCGAGTGTGAGAGTGAAAGGATTGTTAAGTTGTTAAGACGTACAGCAGAGATTGGGCCAAGTCAAAGATCAGGCCAGGTCAAAGATCAGGCTAGGTCAAAGATCAGGCCAGGTCAAAGATCAGGCCAGGTCAGACATCAGGCCAGGTCAGACATCAGGCCAGGTCAGACATCAGGCCAGGTCAAAGATCAGGCTAGGTCAAAGATCAGGCCAGGTCAGACATCAGGCCAGGTCAGAGATCGGGTCAGGTCAAAGATCAGGCCAGGTCAGAGATCAGGCCAGGTCAGAGATCAGGCCAGGTCAGAGATCAGGCCAGGTCAGACATCAGGCCAGGTCAGAGATCGGGTCAGGTCAAAGATCAGGCCAGGTCAGAGATCAGGTCAGAGATCAGGCCAGGTTATAGAGCAGGACAGGTCAGAGAGCAGGCCAGGTCAGAGAGCCAGCAAGGGAGTGAAAGCGAGGGCATCTCTCCAGCTCCAACATTTGACATGTAATCTATTTTTCCTGTCAACACCATCAATAACAAGCACACTGAAAATATCTCACACTTTAAACTCTGTACATAGGTACTGATACACTTATGACACTATATACAGTAGCAACATACATGACACTGCTGTGTAGTTTAGTGTATGAAGCCCATGCTTCAATGTTCTTCTTGTTTTCTGGTTTTTGTTTTGGTGATTGTTGCCATGAGTGACGCCATCATGTGTATTCGTGTACTATATGTAAAGATTGAGGAGATTTGAAGAGAACTTTGGTTTCCTTCAATTGTTCGTCTCTACCTTTTATTTGAAAGTCTGTGGTTACCCTCTTGACCAGAGTGTGTGTCTCTGTGTTATTGTGAGATGTGCACAGAGGGACAGTACTGGGGAGAACCTATAGCCCATTATGGTGACTGAAGCCCAGGTCCAGCCCGGTTGATCCAGTCCAAATGAGTGACCTGCTGTGGCTCAGCAGCAGATGAGGAGTGCCCAGTCATCCCTGATATATGTGTGTGTGTGTGTCAGCAGCCTCTCATGTGTTAAAAGACTATTAACGACCCCTTTCGTTCGCAAGCTGTCATATTTCAAGCAGCTCTCGTATGTTAATGAGTCTGAGTCTAAGAGGATTCCGCTGTGAGCAGAAAACGCAGCTGTTTGATTCCACACACACACACACACACACACACACCAACAGCAGGTGCATGGCTGAATGTAAATCTCTGTCGAATCAAATGCAAATCCAACAAGGTAATGATGAGTGTTGGAGCATTTCTGTTTGTCACTCCTCTCTTCCGCAGACTGTGGTTGAATGAAGTAAGATTGAAATTGTGATACAGTTACTTTTCAGTGGAAGCTGTGAATAAACATTTTCTTGGTTTTACTAAAACAGAATTTTGTGTGAGTCTCTGTTCTCTGGGCTTCCTTCAAAAGGCAGTCGCTCAGGAGAAGAGCCATAAAGTATAAAGCGCACAAGAAACACCCACTTGCAGGAAAAGAATCTGAAGTGGAAAGACATCAATTGGTAAAGTTCATCAAGTTTGATGAAATTTAAATGTATGGGGGAAATGATGAATTGAAAATAGATGGATGAAATGAATAGAGACATTTGGAAGACATTGACAATTTTTTTGGGGTCTTGGAGGTTCTAACAGAAATGTCTTTGACGTATTTGGTTGCTCACTCTGTGACAGATGGTTTTAGTTGAGACTGAGCAAGTCAAACGTCTTAATTATGGCCTCATTTAAAGTCTTAATCTGCTCCTTCTAAACCCCTAAAGCTCTTTTTTTTGAGTTTGGAGCGTGTGTGTGTGTGTGTGTGTGTGTGTGTGTGTCACATTTTGATCTCTCTTTCTCAACCTCTCGATTGCTCTGTTTCTGGAGCAAAATGATGATAAATGCAGAAACGTGGTTGTCTTGAGGCAGGGGGGGGGGGGGTCGTGAGTCAGGGGAGACAGTGATAGGGGTGATGGTATTGGGTGAAAGAGTGACATTTAGCACCGGAATGAATCCTCCCCCTCAACAGATCGACACTCGAATGATGCAGATACGGAGAAACACATACAGTACCTGTCAAAAGTTTGGACACACCTACTCATTCAAGGGTTTTTCTTTATTTTGACTATTTTCTACATTGTAGAATAACAGTGCAGAGATCAAAACTATTAAATAACACATGTGGAATCATGTAATAACCAAAAAAGTGTTAAACAAGTCAAAATATATTTTATATTTGAGATTCTTCAAAGTAGCCACCCTTTGCCTTGATGACAGCTTTGCACACTCTTGGCATTCTCTCAACCAGCTTCATGAGGTAGTCACCTGGAATGCATTTCAATTAACAGGTGTACCTTGTTAAAAGTTCATATGTGGAATTTCATTTGAGCAAATCAGTTGTGTTGTGACAAGGTAGGGGTGGTATACAGACGATAGCCCTATTTGGTAAAAGACCAAGTCCATATTAGGAAAAGAACAGCTCAAATAAGCACAGAGAAACGACAGTCCATCATTACTTTAAGACATGAAGATCAGTCAATGCAGAAAATGTCAAGACTTTGAAAGTTTCTTCAAGTGCAGTCGCAAAAACCATTAACCGCTATGATGAAACTGGCTCTCATGAGGGCTGCCACAGGAAAGGAAGACCCAGAGTTACCTCTGCTATAGAGAATAAGTTATTTAGAGTTACCAACATCAGATTGCAGCCCAAATAAGTGCTTCACAGAGTTCAAGTAACAGACACATCTCAACATCAACTGTTCAGAGGAGACTGCGTGAATCAGGCCTTCATGGTTAATTGCTGCAAAGAGACCATTACTAAAGGACACAAATAAGAAGAAGATACTTGCTTGGGCCAAGAAACACAAGCAATGGACATCAGACCGGTGGAAATTTGTCCTTTGGTCTGATGAGTCCAAATTTGAGATTTTTGGTTTCAACCGCTGTGTCTTTGTGAGACGCAGAGTAGGGGAACGGATGTTCTCCGCATGTGTGGTTCCCACCGTGAAGCATGAAGGAGGAGGTGTGATGGTGTGGGGGTGCTTTGCTGGTGACACTGGCTGTGATTTATTTAGAATTCAAGGCACACTTAACCAGCATGGCTACCACAGCATTCTGCAGAGATATGCCATCCCATCTGGTTTGTGCTTAGTGGGACTATCATTTGTTTTTCAACAGGACAATGACCCCAAACACACCTCCAAGCTGTGTATGGGCTATTTGACCAAGGAGAGTGACGGAGTGCTGCATCAGATGACCTGGCCTCCACAATCAACCAACCTCAACCCAATTGAGATGGTTTGGGATGAGTTGGACCTCGGAGTGAAGGAAAAGCAGCCAACAAGTGCTCAGCATATGTGGGAACTCCTTCAAGACCGTTGGAAAAGCATTCCTCATTAAGCTGGTTGAGAGAATGCCAAGAGTGTGCAAAGCTGTCATCAAGGCAAAGGGTAGCTACTTTGAAGAATCTCAAATATAAAATATATTTTGATTTGTTTAGTACTTTTTTGGTTACTACATGATTCCATATGTGTTTGGTAGTTTTGATGTCTTCACTATTATTCTACAATGTAGAAAATAGTCCAAATAAAGAAAAACCCTTGAATGAGTAGGTGTGTCCAAACTTTTGACAGGTACTGTACACACACGCACGCACTAAAACACACATGCGCACATATGTACACATGTATGCACTCATGCACACAACTTTCTGTCTAGCAAGTGTTCAAATCATTTAGATGTTAGTTGCCTTGCTATCTCACTCTCTTTTTTTGTCCAAGTCTCCCTCTCTCTAACAGGATATACAGGCACATTCCATCCCAACATTTATTCTCTCTCTTTCTCTCGCTTCTTCTCTCCTCCCTCTCTTTGATGACAACTCACTCCCCCAATTTGGTCTCACAGTACGTAAGTCATCAACACAAGTGGGTTCTCCTCTGTGACCTCTCCCTTTCTCTCTCATTTACTTTCCATTTCTTTCTTTCTTTCTTTCCATACCCACACTCTTGCCAAAAAGGAGAGCACAGTTCATAACAACATGTTTATTGATAACATGTCTTGATCTCATCATCGTTATGTTTTTACAATGTCTCCATTCTCTCCGCGGGTGTCTGTGCGGAGCTCACCGGCTCTAACTCTGCTCTAGGAACAGACGCCATTAGTAGGCTATAGACTTTGATGTGTGTGTGTGTCACAGAGAGCCTACTCATATTCAGTGGCTCTCTCTCTTCTTTCTGTTTCGTCTCTCTTTCCTCTCCTGCTCTCTTGTCTAGCTGTCAAACTTTTCACGGTACTGCAAATCCCTTTAACACTCTCAGTCACTTTGTTTAATCCTTGACTACTGTCACATCGATCACTATGTCGCTCTTTCTTTCTGTATACCCCCCCCCCTCTCCTGTCTCTCGCTCTCTCTCTGCCTCACACTCCCAGATGGCAATGTTTGTATTGGCTGCCCAGCTAGGCCCTCTGAATCTGTTTGAGTGAGTTGGTGTGTCGTTGGCGTGTTTGGTGACGTGTGTCTTCACACAATTCTCTTATTCACTGAGCCCAAACCCAGCCAACCAGTGACGTCGGTGGGACCAGAGAGGGATACAGAGAGAGCTTGGAGGGAAGTTATGAGGTTCCGAGAGGCTGAAACGGATTCGTTCAAATTAAACTGGATGTTTTTGTTGGAAAGCTGCATGGTTCACTGTGTGTCCCAGGCCCATATATTGTCTGCCATTATTATCTCAATATGAAGTGCAGCATCGGAACACCCACTGCTAAAAAGAATGTGACCAACATCCATTATTGATTCACAGGTTACATGTGAATTACATCAGAATGTGACCGCTTCCATCTGTCTACTACAGCAGAGCAGGGTAATATGACCCCTCGGGTCAGTGACCTACAGTTCCGGACACATCACCAAGCGTTAAAGAGAGAGAAAGAGAAAGCTAGACCTCATCAAGCGGAGAGAGAGCGAGAGCGACAGAGAGAAAGAGAGAGAGAGAGAGGAATTCTGAGGTTTTTCCATCCACCCCACAGGAGGCTGCCTGTATATGCTATGACCTGCTGCCAGGTCTTTGGCTAGAGAGGGTGAGATACATGCATTACGTGAATAATATTAAAATGAATATGCGATAACAACACAGTCCCAGTTCAGATAGCGAGGGGAAATGGTGGCGAGAGGGAAGGAGAGCGAGAAAGATGTGAGACGGAAGTGTAAAGATTCATCTTCATCATAAGAATTGCTGGCATTGACATATTTTCCGCACACATATATGTAGGCAAGCAAGAAAGAACACTCATAGTATGGTGGGCTGTGTCTGTCCCTAGGTGTTGAAGAGATTTTGGGATACTCTGTCTTTGCGTTTCTATTTAAAGCATGCTGTTGTGTTTTGTGTCGTGTTACTGATGGTCCTAGGTCTATACTAGGAGGAGCAGGGGGGTGGGAGGGGCTCGCTCCATCCGGTCCTGCGTCACACTGTCAGGTAAGAGGGTGTAGAAGGATGGGAAAAGGGAAGAGGGTACATCTGTTTGAGGGTCTGTACGCCCCTGGCTCGATCAGAGGAGAACACAGAGGGAAAGAGAGAGAGAGAGAGAGAGAGAGAGTGTGTGTGTGTGTTTGAGAAAAAGAGAGTGATAGTAGCCTGTGTGTGTTTGAGAGAGAAAGAAAGAATGTGTGACTGTGATACAGTGTGACTGCATTATGAGTTGGTCTCACCTCGTCTCACTCTTTGTGAGTCCGTCCTTTTTGGTACCAACGGAAGCAGTGACACTCTGAGACAGTCTTTGTGTTAGTTAGAATGGAAACTACAAAATGTGCTTGGCACTGTGATTTTGTCTGCTATTCCTGTGATATCATATTTACTCTCAATTTTGCAGTAAGAAGAAACAAACACAGGCATTTGGTTCACTCCATCTCTATTTCACGTTTCCCTAGGCCTACCTCCATCACTTCTCCTTTTTCCAGACCTGGTCCTCTCTCCTGTGTTGACAATCTGTGAAATCTTATATTCCTTTATAAATATTTGTGATATTTAGCTAAATCCAAGATCATCTTTGTGGCCCAGATTCTGTCAGCCAACTTCTATTTTAGGTGACAGAAGCACCTCCATGAATCTTAGCTGAAGTTCACAACCCCACTTTCTGGAATGGTTTTGTCCACAACCAGAATGAAAAACCCCTTCAACCTCACATTGGAAGAGCCCAATGGACAAGATGGTTGACAGGTGGAGACAGGACGTGGCAGGGGGATAGACAGGGCGGAAGAGGAAACGACGACTGTGCTTGAATCCGAAAGTGCGGCAAGTGAAGTGTGTGATAATGAATGGAAAATAGTGAAATCAAAGAATGGAACAAAACAAGCAAAAGTTGCAGTAGAAGACAAGGACCCGGTCCAATAATGAATTTCCTATTGAGTTGCGTTTTTTGGACAAGGAGATTAATTTGGGAAATCCATTTGCAATATCGAGCACTGTGAAGAAAGCAATGGGAAAGGTGGATTCAATCAAGGTGACCAGAAGCAGCCTTGTTTTGGTTAATTGTGTTGATGAAGAGCAGAAGAAGCGTGCAGTGGATCTGGCAAAATTGACCACGTCAGAAGTAACGTGTATTGATCTTCGGGGGCGGCGCACCTGCCAAAAGAGTTAAAACTGGAGACTCGCTGGACATAGGTGATGAGTACCTTAGTCAGAAAATCCTATGAGTGGTCAGTGTAAGTCACCTGACCCGTATGGTAAATGGGAGGAAGGAGAAAAGCCTGTCGATATTGTTGTTGTTTGAGGAGATTCTACCTGAATTTGTGAAGCTTGGATATGTGAGGTATGCCGTGACACCATCTGTGTGGAAACCTTTACAGTGTGGGAATTGTAAAGGATATGGTCACGTTTCAAATGTTTGAGGATGGGAGAAGTATGATATTGAAGAATCTGTGAATGGAAAATGTTGCAACTGTGGTGGGGATCATACTCTGGACTTCCTAGAGTGCCCTGTTAGGGTGAAGGAGGTCGAGATGTCAAGTGGATCTCCTGGTTGAGAGAATGCCAAGAGTGTGCAAAGCTGTCAAGGCAAAGGGTGGCTACTTTGAAGAATCTAAAATATGAAATACATTTTGATTTGCTTAACGCTTTTTTGGTAAATACATGATTCCATATGTGTCATTCCATAGTTTTGATGTCTTCACTATTATTCTACAATGTAGAAAATAGTCAAAATAAAGAAAAAACCTTGAATGAGTAGGTGTGTCCAAACTTTTGACTGGTACTGTATAGATGGGGCTCCAAACAGGTGGCGCTCTGCCCCACCTGGCCTGAATGACGGGTTGACCACTGAAGATACGTCTGGTCCAGTGCGAGTGAGATTTTTGAAGAGGGTGGAACCAGGCCTTTTGGCTACTCCATGGGTTGTTTCAGGTTGGGCGGAAAAGATGGTGGGTGTTGTTGGGTCAGTGAAGGTAACCTGATGAATGTTTGTGTTTCTTCAGATCAGAGGGAAAGTCTTGGGGAAAGACCTGTATCTTGCTTTGCGCTTAAGTACAGGGCACCATTGAAGGACGTGATTTCTGGGGTAGTGTGGAGGTGGAGCAATTTAAGTTGAAGATTCCTGGTGTTTGTGACGCCCACCGTTTGGTGCGACACAGATTCAGAGTCTTTACCTGACAAAGTGTCACGGCTGAGGTCGGCTCCTCTCCTTGTTCGGGCGACGTTCGGCTGTCGACGTCACTGGCTTTCTAGTCATCACCGATCCATGTTTCCTTTTGTTTTGTCTTGATTAGGCACACCTGATTTCTATTCCCTTATTATGTTCCTTATTTAACCTCTCGTCTACCTTTCTGTTTTGTCCGTGATTGTTTTGTGTTATCGTGTGTGTTGGAGGGTTTTCTCATTAATGGATGTTTCCTTGTTGGAGCTATTCTGTTTTTTTTTTGTATTTATATTTTGAGTAAAGACTTGTGTTTTTCCTCAAACCTGTGTCCTGCGCCTGACTCAGACAACGAACACCGCTCATTGTTACACAAAGTAATGTTAAGATATACGAGTTATGCTGTTAAAGCTTTTGTGCCGTATACACTGCAGTGCTCTAGGTGTCACGTTTATTGGCATGTCGCAGTGTGTAGGAGGGAGATTCTTAGATGTGGGAAGTGTGCAGGAGGACATGGGACAGAGGAATGTGTAGTTTTGGTGGAAAAAGTTGTGTGTCAACTGTAGTGCTGCCCATATTGCTGGATCGAATCCCTGAGCTGACAAGGTAAACATCTGTTGTTCTGCCCCTGAACAAGGCAGTTATCCCACTGTTCCCCGGTAGGCTGTCGTTGTAAATAAGAATATGTTCTTAACTGACCTTCCTAGTTAAATAAAGGTATATAAAACAAATATGTTTCAGTAAGGTTGGCTTCTTAGTGTTCATATCAATGTTTATCAGAGCAGAGATGGAACAAAAGTCACAGAAAATAGATGTGTTGGCAGCTGCAGAGAAATACTTGGGGTTATGAGTTGACTTCAGAAGAGTTACAGGGTGTGTTGAGTGGTAGTGTCCTGTCCTCTCAGGTTGTTGGCCTGGGATAGGATCAAATAAGGTGGTGGGTTTTAATGAGTGTAGTTGGTAGGGTAACTCAATATTTTTGATTTAATTTAGCCGTTTCCACTTTGACCATTTTGTATCACAAAGTGTCATGTATTTATATTATAGTTCAGTTGGGGGCGGTAATGCAATATATTGGATGCCAACCACCGTTAAACTCTACCAAAGAAGAAGAAACCCATTTCCCAAGCCCACAAAACGCGCGAAAGTTCACTCATTACACAAGATCAATAACAGCAATGGCTTCCCTTACTAAAGCAGGTAAACTATACAAAATCTAGTTTATTCAGAAAATTGCACGCATTCATGAGATAAGTTGTCATTGACTTACAAGATAAATCGCAAGACCATAATCCGAGACAGACGACTCCGAGCTAGCTACATTTGCTATTTAAGGGCCGATTAGTTAACTAACACTAGCTTGTTGACTTGTACAGTAGCTAACCCAGAGATCTGTGTATATATATGACGAGATTGTCTCCGTCCTAACCATTGGAGTCGTCGTCCCAAAGGCGGAAAGGCAGGCGACAAGTTTAGGTCCAAATAAATGCGCATAGAAAGTACATTTCGGCGAGAGTGAAACTACTCGATTCGCCTCTTCATCTCTGGCCAACCCCACTGTCTGTTGTTGGACAGGTCGTGTTTTGAAGCGCAAGGTGGAGACCGAGGAGTCGTCCGTGGAGGGGAAGAGGGGTAAAGGAGAGGACGACCACCCGGAGATTGTCACAGAAGGCCAGAGGGTGGTCATTGAACACTGGTGAGAACTGAACACACCAATAACACCCATTACATTTGGGTGACGGAAAAAGATGACGAAATATAAATTAATTGGACGTTGCATTTCAGTGTCCATCAAATGAAAATGGTATCTGGCATGCGTATTACTCAGGGGTCTCCAATGCTGTTCCTGGAGAGCAACTCTTCTGTAGGTTTATCTCCAATCCCAGTTGGCACTAATCTGGTTCAGTTTATCAACCAGCTAATTGTTAGAATCGGTGGTGTTGTAGATTATGGTTGGAGTGAGGACCTACAGGACTGTAGCTCTCCAGGAACAGGGTTGGAGAGCCCTGATATAGCTTATTGTCGTCTAACAACATTTACACAATTAGCAAAAAAAATTAAAGTGCAAACAAATAAGCTACATCTCTGCTGCAGGTAAACACAACCAGTTAACTAACGCTCACTGTTCTGTTGTCTTACGGCAGTAAAAGCTGACGAGTGTATGGGCGTAATGCCGAGGGGGTCAGAGTTGCCCTCCTGGCTGCCTGTCCAGACCTCACTGTGGTGCTGAACCCCCAGAAGCCCCGGAGTAAAAGTTTTGAAGTGATTCTGTTTGAAGGAGAGAAAGGTAAGGATGTCCAGGGATCTATCTGTGTGAAATGTCTTTTGTCTCCTTTTCTTTTGTTTAATCCATTACTCTCCTCTCCTACAGAGGTTTGTCTGTGGTCAGGGATAAAGAAAGGCCCACCTCGCAAGCTGAAGTTTCCTGAGCCAGAGGTTGTAGTTTCTGCCCTGGAGAAGGCGCTAAAGACTGAATAGACACCTTTGATGAAGGTCTGTATAGGCAGAACTGTATAAGTTATGTGCTTCAAGGTCGAATTCAAAAGACTGGATTCAAATCGGATTGACCAAAACTGTGAGAGAAAGAAAGCCATTTGAATTGGCCAGACTGGTTGAGAGGGTTTGGCTACTAGAGCCAGTAATAAAACAGACCAAGAGAACAGCACTAAATCAATGCAATCCACTTATTTGATTGGATCAAATATGTCATTATCCAATTGTCCATGATCATTTTTGGCTAAAATAGCGAATTGTCCCTCTTGTTCTTTGCAGCCAGTCATCTGGGGTTTGTAGCAGCTGGACGCAGAATGATGAGGACTGACCAAACCGGGTTGCACCCCAGTCCTTCCTCTGATGACCCCAGCGTCAAGCTCCTCTGGCCTGGATACACAGCGACATCTAATGGTGTCTCTCACAGTCCCTCTTTTTACAATATTGCTGCTTTTACTGTTCTCTTCTTGTTCATATTATCCAGTAAGGCTGTAAAATCTTTCACCTGCTTTTGTATGTCTATGAAGAATAAAGATTGTTTCTACATTTCCTTCAGTGTGTCACATTTGGAAATTAGGCATCATTTAGAAGTAGGTAACATGTACTCTGACACATTCCATGTGTCTGACATGTGCTTGGCTGTGAATGGAATTTGGAATTAACTTGCTATTTGTAAAATATGATATGAACTAAATTTAGCAGAGGACATAAACGCCCATCTGATGCCCTCAGTCTCTTGCACCTCCATCACCTCTGTTTTATTTTGGCTTTTTTTCTAATTCCAATGTAGACCTTATTCACCCCCAGATGTTCACCCTCCAACATTATTTATTTGATGCCTGTCCTGTCACTTTCTATTTTAAGCCGTACACATGTTATGGCACCTAAATGGATATTTAGTCAGGCAATTACACCATAACAGAGTGATGCTGAGACTTTCATTTTTCACTTTAAAATATGTCAAAGTTAAACTATTCTATGCGCAAGGACTACTTTAAAATGTCCACTGAACATTTAACAGAAAAAATACTTGAACAGTGCAGCTGTGAAGTTCAGTAACAGATTGACTGCTGTTGGTGCAGCTTTTTTTTGCATGTGTTTTGGATGGGAAGCAACAAGGGGACAGGAGGAGACACTGGAAGAGGGAGAAAAGAGGAGCAGGACTTGGACAACAGAGGGAGAGGGGGGGTCATTGAGTACTGAAATACCCACAGCCACCCCCCCTAAAGAATATTACCACTTTTGGGACCACACATCAATTTAGGTAAATACATTGAGTCAATTATCCATAACCACATCAATTTAGGTAAATACATTGAGTCAATTTCCCATAACTACATCAATTTATTCCCATCACCAATAGCTCATCTGTACCATCTGGATAATCTCAGTGTACAGGAAAAGAACAGAACACTTAAAAGTCGTAGACAAATTGCCACTGAAAATGAAAATGTGTGATAGTGAGTTGTGACTGTTCTGTCGTTCTGCAGTAAGAGCTAATACGTGTGCTGAGGGGGGTGCGAGACGCCCTCCTGGCCGCCCGTCCAATCCTCATTGTGGTTCTGAACTCCCAGAAACCCTGCAAGAAAAGCCTGGAGGTCACACTTTTGTGGAGGGAGGGAAAGGTGATTACTTCCATGTCATAGGGCCTGTTTACTGGACACAGACTCGTCATTGAAAGTGCTTTTTAGTGCACGATTCGGTGTCTGGAAATACGGACCATATTGTTTATCTTTGGCATCTTTGGATTCACTGCGGCACCCAGAAGCTGTCCTTTTTCTTGTACTATCCATCTTTCCTTCCTGTGGCGGTGTGCCTCTGGATGGGCATAAAGCTAGGCCCAACTGCCAGGCGGAAGTTCCCTGAACCTGCAATTGTGGTTGCAGCCCTGGAGGAGGCACTGAAGAATGAATAGAGACCCAGTGAAATTCTGTATTTCGGACTGAGCCCTGACACTTACAGTAGATGGCTTTACCTAACTCAACGATTATGAGTATGATCCACTGATCCAAAATCATTTTTGAAAACCGTCTGTCAGTTTCTCCTTTATCCTTGTTCTTCTTCTGATGACCCAAGCGACAAGCTCCTCTGGCAAGGACAACGATGACTTATAGCGGTGTCTCTTTGCAGTGCAACACATTTCCTCTATTAGGTTACTGTACAACTGTGGTACCCAAAATATTTTCAATATACTGTCAGTGTACTCCAAGTAAAACCCTAGCAGCTCCCTGAGTATCCCCTTCAAAAATCATGTCTGTCCATAATGATGACCACTATGTGACAAAATGGGGCTTGATGCATGAGGAGCTGGCTTGTTTACCCAGGAGGGTTACTGCTTCACAGTTTGGGAAACACTGGGTACCAATATACACTGAACAAAAATATAAACGCAACATGCAACAGTTTCAAAGATAGATTTTACTGAGTTACAGTTCATAAGGAAATCAGCCAAATGAATAACTTCATTAGGCCCTCATTTATGGATCGAACAGACATGCATATGTTGGTCACAGATACCCAGTGCTTGACTTGGACTGAAATATGTGCTGGTACTCATTTTGGGTGCCGGTACTGTCTATATCAAGGTATAGGAGCTCCACAATACTTTTAGCTAATATTCTGTAAGACAAACAGGTGCTCAAGCAGTATTAGGTGCCGGTACTCAGCTCCGGTGAGCTCCTGCCCTAGTCAAGCACTGCAGATACCATAGATCAATAAACCAATCAGTATCTGGTGACCACTATTTGCCTCATTGAGCGCAACACATTGACTTCGCATAGAGTTGATCAGCTTGTTGATTGTGGCCTGTGGAATGTTGTCCCACTCCTCTTCAATTGCTATCTGAAGTTGCTAGACAATGGTGGGAACTGGAACTCGCTGTCATACATATCGATCCAGAGCATACCACACATGCTCAATGGGTGACATGTCTGGTGAGTATGCAGGCCATGGAAGAACTGGGACCTTTTCAGCTTCCAAGAATTGTGTACAGATCCTTGCGACATGGGGCCGTGCATTATCATGCTAAAACATGAGGATAGGTGGCGAATGTATGGTACGACAATGGGCCTCAGGATCTCATCACGGTGTCTCTGTGTATTCAAACTGCCATTGATAAAATGCAATTGTGTTTGTTGTCTGCCCATACCATAACCCCACCATGGGGCACTCTGTTCACGACGTTGATGTCAGCAAACCAATTGGCCACATGAGGCCATACACACTGTCTGGCATCTGCCCGGTACAGTTGAAACCAGGATTCATCCGTGAAGATCATACGTCCCCAGCATGACAGTGGCTATCAAAGGTGAGCATTTGCCCACTGAAGTCAGTTAAGATGCAGACGAGCACTCAGGTGAGCGTCTCTGAAATGTTCTAACAGTTTATGCAGAAATTATTTGGTTGTTCAAACCCACAGTTATCAGCCGTCCGGGTGGCTGGTCTCAGACCATGAAGAAGCCGGATGTGGAGGTCCCGGGCTGCCGCGGTTACACATGGTCTGCGATTGTGAGGCCGGTTGGACGTACTTCCAAATTATCTAAAACAGAGGCAGCTTATGGTAGAGAAATATACATTAAATTATCTGGCAACAGCTCCAGTGGACAGTCCTCCAGTCTGCATGCCAATTGCACACTCCCTCAAACCGTGAGACATCTGTGGCATTGTGTTGCGTGACAAAATTGCACATTTTAGAGCTGACTTTTATTGTCCCCAGCACAAGATGCACCTGTGTAATGATCATACTGTTTAATCAGCTTCTTGATATGCCACACCTGTCAGGTGGCTGGATTATCTTGGCAAAGGAGAAATGCTCACTAACAGGGATGTATACAAATTTGTGCACAAATTTCGAGAGAAATAAGCTTTTTGTGCAGCTGATGAAACATGGGACAGACACTTTACATGTTGCGTTTATACTTTTGTTCAGTAAATTTGCTGCTATTGCTGATTATCCACTCATCAATTTCCAATGTGAGATGTCTTATCTAATGTTTTTTAATATATATATATATATATTTTTTAATCTATGGAGAATAAAGCTGCTTTGTTTGTATACTGTTCTTCTGTCTTTGCTTCGAAAAGTATGGAATGTGTGCAAGCATAGGCTTTTGTGCTTCAACAAAAGCACCGCAAATTAAATCAACCGGATTTCATACTTTTTTTAAACGCGTCAACGAGCTACACAATCACAGACGCTGATTGGTTCTAAGAAGAATGACGTCTGTCGGACTATCGTTCTATGGTGGTCTTCCGGTGAGGTGGAGGACGCTTTGAAAACGAATTTAGGACCAATCACTTATCCTGTAAGTAGCAAATGTAGTATGTTGGCACAAACGATTATCTAAAAAAAAAAAGGATATAAATATATAAACTCTCAGTTCTATGCATTCAAGCAGGTTTGCGCTGGTACGGTTCTAGCCAGGCATTGCCGGATAGCTGGCCTACATGCTAACATTAGCTAGCATTGTTATTTACTTTTCGCATGATATTGGACTTTATACGCTCACTTTTTTGTACCTATCCGTTAAAAGTTGTTAATATATAAAGGTAGAAATAAACACCCCTCTTGATCAACGTATTTGTAGCTTCTCAACATGTAATTTATGCTACGTGTTGTAAATGATTGGCACTCGTTACTGTTCTGCTTTGGCCTGTACCAGAGACTTGTAGTGTTGTCACGATACCACGTTTTTACTAACGATGCGATGCCATGCCACATTTTTACTAACGATGGGGGGGGAGATGTCAGTGGCCTATTGTCCTGTTCGCCCCGTCCCCGGACGTTTGTTCCGGTTTCAGATGTTCTGCTTATGTGTTACGCAGAAACCTGTCATTGAAAGTCGCCCTTCTACTCAGTACAACACGTTGAATTTAACTTTACACTGTTCAGTGTATTATAGAATACTGAACAGAATGGCTGATTTGCTCATATTTGTATAGGCCTACCTGTGATTTGGCTGGAGGAATGGAAGGAAGGAATATAACTTTACATGCATAATGATCTGCGTGTCATTGTGGCAGTAAGGGAAAACACTGCATAAAACCTTTACTTTTCAGTTAACACACACATCTCCCTCCCTCTCTACCACAAACACACACTGCTCACAACTTTCAAACGTTAGGCGTCAAACAAATTAAGGAGCACCAAAAATACATTTTTTTATTTAGCTTAGGTTTCCATTAGGCCTATATGAATCTTTGAAGCACATTTCATGAGTAGCATGCCCTTTTTCTTTCTTCCTCTGCCATTCAGTGGCGAAGCCGTCTAAGGTACTGCATCTCAGTGCTAGAGGTGTCACTACAGACCCTGGTTCGATTCCAGGTATCACAACCGGCTGTGTTTGGTCTTGGTCGTGGTAGGTCGTCATTGTAAATAAGAATTTGTTCATAAGACTTGCTGAGTTAAATAAAACATCTCAGTTGCCTAGACCTACTGTGAAGTTACTAGGTGGTTAGCTAGCTATGTAACATGACTGGACAACATTGTTATCAAACCAATAATTCGCGGACCGTGACATGGTTTGTGAAATTACATCAAATGAGTGTGATTCCCGATAGAGAGAAAAGGTATCTCTGGTAATATGGGTATATTTAAAAAATAAATAAAAAATGTTTAGGCTAGCGACAAGCCGTCTTCTCTGCTGCAAGCATGCCTGTGGTGAAGCTGTGCTCAATTTCCCCTCTCTGGCACAGAGGTTGCACGACAGTGTACTTATAACACGTGATGAAATGATACAATGGATCAACTTTGCTCACTCTGCTCCACTGTAACAAATGTACAAATATAACAACACAAGACTCATCAGGGTCTGCAGCCCCGCTCGCCGTTAAGGCTAAATTATATTTAGATAACTGATGGAGGGATAGATGTGCAGGAAGAGCGGCCAGGGAGAAGCAGGTGAGTGAGGGTTGGTAGGGGGATGCGGCTAACTTTCATGTGCCACCAGATATGCACATGAAAGTGATGTGGATACTATTGGACCGTGCATACTAGTGGCTGTTGCTTCAATTCAACTGAATTTAACTTATCACATGGCAGAGATGAAGCAGCCATGTCGGTGAAGTATCAGTGTTGTTGAGGCTAAATCGAAACTTTGTCTCTGTACAGCCATGGCGACTGAGGGCCCAGAGAAGACTGGTGAGGAGGCTGCGGGGGCTGGGGCGGGTGCTGGTGGGGGGGGGACGAGGTTCGACCTGGAGAAAGAGACAGAGCTGCGGTTCGAGGTGGAGGCTGGGGAGAAGGTGCAGCTGGAGCTGCTCACGGGATTGGCTGAAGTCTTTGGTTCGGAGCTCAACCGCAACAAGAAGTACACGTTCCCACCGGGCTCCAAGATCGCTGTGTTCACCTGGCAGGGCTGCAGTGTTTCTCTCTCAGGGAAGACAGAGGTGAGAGGCTGTGGAGGAGTAACCGATGAATGGAGGGGGATATGTGCATGGCTGAAACGTCTGCCTTGGTATCTGCCACTGCTAGGAGTGAAGGATGCAGAAATATGTTGATCTCGCTCTCTTCTAGGTGGCGTACGTATCAAAGGACACACCCATGCTGCTCTACCTGAACACCCACGCCGCACTGGAACAGATGAGACGACAGGCGGAGAGAGACAACGAAAGGGGCCCACGGGTCAGTGTTCGGCTGTGTGTGTGTCTGTTTGTGAGAAGTGGCCCTTGGTCAGTGTGTGTATGCTCGCTTGTTGTGTAAACGTTGCTTCAACGTTGTCCCCCAGGTGATGGTGGTGGGGCCTACAGACGTGGGGAAGTCGACGGTGTGCAGGCTGTTGCTGAGCTACGCTGTCAGACTGGGCAGGAGGCCTACACTGGTGGAGCTCGACGTGGGCCAGAGTGGGGTGAGACATGAATACGTTGTCTCTGTGGATGGAGGCGTGCATATCGCCTCTTTGCTACTGGTCCCCTCTACTAGCACTGCTATTATGCTAATAAGGATAATTGCATGTAATATTGAAATGAATCATGTTTCTGTGATGGTGTTGACTGGCTGTGTCTGGTTAGTGCTGTTGATGACGTGATGCTTTCCTGTCAGGTGTCAGTCCCGGGCACAATGTCAGCGCTGTGTATTGAGCGTCCCGCTGACGTGGAGGAGGGGTACTCAGTACAGGCTCCGCTGGTCTACCACTTTGGCTCCACCACACCAGGAACCAACATCAAACTCTACAACAAGGTGAAAGATGACACCGATCACCTCTGGTTATGGCATTAGGTTATATGAACCCAGAACTTTGTAATGGACTTTTCCCCCCTGGTGTATGTAATCTTTCTCGCTCTTTCTTCCCCATCCATTTCTCTCTTTCTCTCTCCCTCCCTCCTAGTTGACATCATGTCTGGCGGAGGTGTTTTCCCAGCGCTGTGAGGTGAACAGGAAAGCCAGTGTGGGCGGCTGCATCATCAACACCTGTGGATGGGTAAAGGGTTCTGGATACCAGGCCCTGGTCCACTGCGCCTCAGCCTTCGAGGTGGATGTGGTTCTGGTGCTGGACCAGGAGAGGCTCTACAACGAGCTGAAGCGGGACCTGCCGCATTTCGTCCGAGTCGTGCTGTTACCCAAATCCGGAGGGGTCGTGGAGCGCTCCAAAGACTGTCGGCGCGAGGCTCGGGACGACAAGATCCGGGAGTACTTCTACGGTTTCCGCGGTGTCTCATTCTACCCTCACGCCTTCGACGTGCGCTTTTCTGACGTGCGCATCTACAAGATCGGAGCGCCATCCATCCCCGATTCGTGCCTTCCTCTGGGGATGTCGCAGGACGATACCCAGCTGAAGCTTGTCCCTGTGACCCCAGGTCGCGATCTCACGCACCACGTACTGAGCGTAAGCTGTGCCGATGAGGGGGAGGAGGTGGCTGGGGGGGTGCGCAGGGGCTTGCTGGAGAGCCCGGTGTGTGGGTTCATTGTGGTGACTAACGTGGACACACAGGCACAGGTGATGACTGTGCTCTCGCCCGCCCCAAGACCCCTCCCCAGACACACACTGCTCATCATGGACATTCGCTTTATCGACCTCAAATAGAGGAGGAGAGAGGGGAAAACGCCAGAGGAAGAGCGAGAGATGCAGTATGTCTGAAATCTGATGGCTCTTGTCAAGGAGTTTATTTTCAGTAGCACAGAGTTTGGGGCAGCAGAGCAGTAGCCTGCTTGCTCTGTTTAGCTAACATTTACACTCCTTGTACCAAAAATCTATCTTTGGCATATGACAAGGGTTGGAAGGATAGCTTAACAGAGTGGTACCTAGACTAGGAGAGTGGTATCTGTTCTGTCAATATTTGGCTTCACACTCAACTGATAAGGGAGAGATGAAAGACCGCCCAAGTGTTGGGTGGAGAGTGTTGAATAGAGGAGGGAGGGGTTTAGTGTTGGGTGGAGAGGAATGGAGTTGAGGGAGGAGGGAAAACGGCTGTAAATATTTTTTCATTCAAATTGTTAATTCCAATGTACAGAAACTGGTCTCAAGTTGTTTTCCCACACAAGACTGTTTGGTATGATTGTTTTTATTGTGAAAATACATTTTTAAATAAAATGTGCCATTTCCAGCAATGTTTTAGATATGACTCTTTAACCTGCTTTAGATAACAGATCACTATCCTGAGCGACCTCTGGCATGTTGAAAGCTTTCAAATGTTGTCCCTCATAGGCATACCGACTCACCCGCGAAGGCCAAGAGATTTGTGGGAATGACGCTAATCTCAATCACTGATTGGACAAACGTCCCACCTAAAGGAGCGAGTTCCGGCGTGCGAACATTGAGTGGGTTCGATTAATCTCGCCCGGGCGCAGGTGTGTTTTGCACCGGCTGAAAGTTGATTGCAATTCGATTTGGAACCGACCTGGCGCCAGGTGCCCCGCTCTGTCCAACGGGGGTCGGCTCAAAATAAAAGGAATGTAATTATTAGGATTCTGTTTCTCATGCAAAAGTGATTGTTAAATCTTTCTTCCGAAATTAAAACTAGTTCAATTGAAACCTTTATTTTATGGAAAATAATGTTTCTGGACGTTGCACGATTACTGTTCGATTTGAGAAGGGCGCTCCTCCGGATGCCGTGATGGGTTTGTGCCTGGTTCAACACGGGCCAGTGTAAAATAACCCCCCCCCCCCCCCCCCCCCCCCCCCGCCCATTGGCCTAGCTAGTAGCTAACTAGCCTCGGGACTCGAAACTCACCCACATATTAAGAACTTGAAAACATCAGCCCTGGATGTCAGGTATGCCCTGTTTTTGGTGAACTGCTTTCCCCAATATTTAAGTAACTGATTGTTTATAGTTCTGTCTCAAGCGGTGATCAAACACAGGTCGTCGCGACAAACTTGCCCTGGTTTGGCTAGCTAGTCAGCTAACATGTATTCCTTGATCAGGACTATATGTTCCATTATACATAACGAGTCATTGGACGAAGGCGTCTTCTGTGCGGGGGAGTATTTTTAACGACACTCGGTCTGAACATGAAAACGATTCGCTTGCGGTACGATTTTGGAAGCATAATGACCTTATATTTTAACATCAAATATTAATATTTTTCAAACAAAAGGTTAAATTGTTACACAACTTCATAGCGTTTGGGTTCCCACACGGCCATATTTCCATGTTAGTGTTTGTTTACGCAGACAGCTAACGTTATCTGCGAATCTGAACACCTGTGTATACGGAAGACAAACGCCACAAACATGTCACTGAAAAATACTGTCCGCTGCAACTGTTAACCCGGTACAGTAAGTGCATTTTGCATTTGTGAAATTGTTTTAATGTGATATGAAAGTAGAGGGTTTTGTGTTTCTAGAAACGTACCCCAATTGAGAATCGATTCACGTTTAGATGGAGTATTTGGCTGTTTTGGCTTCCAGAGCCAATTCGCCTTAACATTTTAAATGGTCCTTGGACTAAGGAGTAACGAACGTTAGGCTAGGTCACTTTTTTTATACTGGGGGTTACAGTTTCACGTAACTTTCGAGTCCCAACAGCTCTCAAAATGCGTAGTAATTATCCCCTTGTCTTTTAATTTTGTCACATGTACACTAACCCATCGCAGCAGGCGTAAAATAAACGTACATGTACAGATTCATTGGGACACAATTACAATGCCTATGTAGCCAGCTAACTAGCTACATACCTAGCATCTCCTGTAGAACATGATTAGCTGACAGGCTGTGTTTAGCATCGACGATGGGGCATGCAATCGGACACTTTATAGTTTGAGTTAGCAGACTTGATATAAGTGAAGTGCTGGCTGTCAGACTCCTCACTAACAGACATAATGTTTGGAAGCTAACGTGACAGGGTCAAAGGCAGGGTAATGTTACTCTGCTGAACAGCGATATTTCAGGATTAACAGCCGTTTAAATCAGGGGGATTTGATGTGTGTGCTGCATGGAGATGATTAGTCGTCTGCTAACAGTAGGTCACACGACCTCCAACATTCAGCAGCCTGTTTTCAGATACAGATACGGTCCGCGTAGAGAAGGCTTAGGGTTGTTTTAGTGCTAATAAGATATGTAGTGTTTGCTTTAAACATTATCTACAGAATATTTTGTATGTCAGGTGTTGTTGATTGTACCGGTATGTACTTTTGTGCGCCTCTGCCATAGATGGGGGTGTGTAGAGTAGCTAGCTAGGTTGTTGAAGGTTGTAGTAGAGGTGTGTTCTAATGCTCAGGTTCCACCATTGCCTTAGAACCGTTTTCAGTGTGATAACGGAACAGGACTTATCCCCCAGGTATTACATGAGATCTGTGTGGGTGAGTGTGCTGTTGTATATTTATGAATACGTGTGAGAGAGAGAGAGCGTGAGAAACGCTTTTAGATACCCGTTTTGACCTCGTTAGTCACTACTGGGAAATGAAGATGGAGTACAGTTGACATAATTGTCAGGTTTCAACACACGACCTGCCACTCCCTAGACGTACATACACTTCTGTGGCATGCAACAACTAGCTATGTAAAGAACACGTTATTGTCACACCTTGCAACAATATGTTGTTCTTGGCTGCGTTTGTGGTTTTGTGTGTGTAATTACTAATGGTTGAAGCTTGTGGTGTTGGTTAATGCTATTGATGTAATCTAGTAGTTGTGTAACATGCCCTCTGTTTCCCTGTGTTTCAGGAGGTGCTGTTATAGACAACAACCATGTGCTAGAACACTGGACTGAGACGACCTGCAGTTGTCTGAGTGGCTTCCTCTTTCTGCTTGGCATCATGGGAAAGGAGGCGTGTCTACGGTGGTTTCAGAGATGGGATGGGTTTAACCTGCACTGTTACAAAGACTAAAACAAACAGCAAAAAAAAAACAGCTAATTGACCAAGTTGATCAGACAAGACTGATCTCACCTGTGGATATGAACGCTCTCTTAGACGGACAGAGCACTGAATAGTGTATACAACATTTGAGAGCTTTTGTATACAGGCTTTTTAAAAGCTGCATGCGGGCGGGCTTGGATTTTTACTGGGCAGCTTTACATTTTTTATTTAATTTTTTTGTCCCAACGGCTGCCTCCCCAGAATATAGACCCTGGAACTATCCCCTTTGCAAGCATTCTGTCACACTTTTCTGTCTCACCCAATCACATTGTCTCACACACACACACTCAGTGCCTAGATACACCTTGTACAAGACCAGAGTTCAGTGGATGGTCACTGCTCTGCTAGACACCCCTGTTCTGTTGTTTTACAGGCAGTCCTGCTACAACCTCCTAATTTCTGCCCCTTACAAGAGAGTTTGTAAATAGTAGTGATAGATGTAGGTGGAGGGTTAGGGTTAGTTTGTTGTCTCACCAGGTCAGGAAGTATTTGTAAAAGCAGTTAATTGTGTGTGCCCTTGTGGGTCTTTGTTGCAGTAGACAGGAAAGATTTGGTTGATTTATGTATATTGTTGCACCAAATAAGGTTACATGAAAGCCACACAGAAATATTTTTTAGAAAGTTGAAATTTTTGTATGATATTGTATAGTTTTGTTTTCAAAAGATATGAAATGTATAGCTAGCTATCTAGCTAGCTGTAGATATACCTGCAAAGATCTACACATATGCAAACAAAGGTGTAGACTTTACTATAAAATAAGTGTTTAAGTGGTTTTTGTGGCCAAAGTGCAAATATCTGGCTACCTTAAGATGTTTCTCCCAAATGGCTGCTTTCTTTAATAATACTATTTCTGCTACCTAAGACCCTTCCCATCCATCTACCATCATGCCCCCTTATCCCATACGGACACTGAGGTCTTCCCTCTGACCTTTCCAACATCCTTCTCTTTAGATATACATCTTCTACCTCGCTCCCTCCTCCTCTCTCCCTCCCTCTGATGCCGGGGTTCAGTAGTGGGGGACTAGGTGGGGAGGTGGGGGGCCCCGCCGCCTCTCCTCCCTGCCCGTTCCGACCCAGTCGCTTCGTTCCCGTCTCCGCGGCAACCACTTTCCTGGTCGGCTCCACCACGCTCTTCTTCTGCTTCACGTGAGTAACACTCACTCACACACACACACACACACTGAATTCCATATAAAAATTCTGTCTCACCCCATCCCTCTCCCTCCAGGTGTCCGTGGTTGTCAGAGCATGTCTCCTCCGTCATTCCCATCTATAACGCTGTGGTCTTCCTCTTCACCCTCGCCAACTTCTGCATGGCCACCTTTATGGACCCAGGGGTCTTTCCCAGAGGTAAGCAGAGTGTGTGTTAGAGATGCCTGTCTTAATAAGGTGTAAAGAAAGTGTTTCAGTGTGTGTGTGTGTGTGTTCACAGCGGAAGAGGATGAGGATAAAGAGGATGATTTCCGCGCTCCGCTCTATAAAACGGTGGAAGTTAAGGGCATTCAGGTCCGGATGAAGTGGTGCTCCAGCTGCCGTTTCTACAGACCGCCCCGCTGTTCACACTGCTCTGTGTGTGACAACTGTGTGGAGGTAAACACACACACACACACACTGCTCCAGACTGCCACCGTGCTAACATTACACGCGGTATGACCGGTGACAACTGTGTCGTAACAAGTTGTCAGAGGCAGCCGTAGAAATATCAGCAAAACAGTTATTTGATTGGTATTTTTTGTCTTATTTCTTGACCCTTTTGTGACCGTTTGACGTGTGTGTGTGTGTGTGTGTGACCTGGCAGGACTTTGACCACCACTGCCCGTGGGTGAACAACTGTATCGGGCGCAGAAACTACCGTCACTTCTTCCTGTTCCTGTTGTCCCTGACGATCCACATCATGGGTGTGTTTGGCTTCGGCCTGCTGTACATCCTCCAGCACCAGCACCAGCTGGACAGTGTTCACTCCTCTGTCACGTATCCTTATAGGCCGTGTCTAGACCTGACAGGTTCATGTAGCTTTATTGTTCTGATCATGGAGTTCTGATCTCGTCATGCATCGACACCTACATTTAAATGTGTCCACAGTGTGTCCGGATTCCCTTTTCTCGCGCTATATTCAAATGCAGGTATCCATTCTACAAACGGTGGAATAGGCTAAATATGATACAGCAACCGATGGCAGTAGCTAACTACTGTAGCTAACTAGCCGGCTAACCTCTGTTAGCTAGCAAGCAACGCTAAAGGGATTGAAAATAGGTCAGCATAACTTTAGCCAAACAAAAATATAAATATTTTTTTAGTTAGCTAGCTGGTTAGCGTTTAGGAGTCCAGCAAACACGTTCCTCACACGCTAGGAACGTATTTCCCCCAACGTTATAATGAAAAGGTGCCTCTCGTTCCCAAAACACAATTTTTGTGGAGACTTGTGGGAGGAGCGCTGACTCTATATGCTTTCGGTAGCCTGATTGTGTCCAGACTGAGGAGAAATCTACACACAATGCATCTCTGACCAGCTCCTGAAGTGGTCAGACAGATCTGAACACAATCAGACCACAAAGCCACTTTTGTGCATCTAAACCCGTCTTTTCAATGCGATCTTCCTATTCTGATAGCAGAAGTCACATGTAAGTGTCAAGTGTAGACACGACCATAGACACACACACAGTCTTGTTGTTGCACTGATTTAGTTTGTGTCCTTGACTGTGTGTTCCCAGTATGGCTACGATGTGTACCGCTGGTCTCTTCTTCATCCCAGTAGCAGGTCTTACTGGTTTCCACATGGTACTGGTAGCTCGGGGTAGGACCACTAACGAGCAGGTACGTCTGTCTATCTGGGTGTGCTCCTCTGAGAGGGCCAACATGATCCAGATTATCTAAAAATGGATTCTCTCTCTGTGTCTCTCACTCTTTCAGGTTACAGGGAAGTTTAGGGGTGGAGTTAACCCTTTCACCAATGGCTGTCTTAGGAACGTCTCGCACGTGCTCTGTAGCTCTCAGGCTCCCAGGTTAGTGACCATCTCTCCTTCATTCCTCCTGTTTTCCTCTGCTGTTGCAGCTTCTGGTTGAACAAGACTCTCGGGGGGGACAACTCGGTGTAGCTTAAGAGTTATGGTTGTTAACTAAGTAAAATATCTAGCAATATATATGTGTGTGTGTAATGGAGTATGAAGTTTGTGTTTCAGTGGTAAGTTTAGGGTCGTTCATGTGTTTTCCCGTCTGTCAGGTACGTGGGGCGGTGGCGGGGGAAGCAGACAGTGGAGGTGCAGCCTCCCTTTCTCCGTCCTCCTCTCTCCGAGGCACAGCTAGAGGCCAAAGTCCTGGACAACGGCATCCAGAACGACCACCACAGCAGCCGGGTACACACACACACACACACACACAGATCTAACATACAGGGGTTTTCACAGATGCAGCGCTCACTCTCATTTGTGTCATATGAACAGTCTTGTCCCTTTCCTGTCCCTGTCAGTCTAAGAGCAGTTTGGAGCAGATGGAGAGCCAGTCAGCAGATGCAGAGCCTCCACCTCCTCCCAAACCGGAGGTCCGCTACCCTGGCCTGCCCCGCGCAGACACCGAGGGTGAGCAGTGAACGCACGCGCACACACACTCGCTCAAGTATCCCACACGGACATGCTGTCTAGTTTGTAACACTGTTTTTTTATATATAAACATGTTTTTTTCCCCTCAGAAAGCAGCTTGCTGTCTGAAGGTCCGTCCACTCCCTCTATGTACAAGTACCGGCCGGCCTATAGCAGCCCACAGAGGAACCACACAGCTCTGACACACCCAAACAAGGTACGCGTACACACACGTTAAACAAAAGGTCAAATCAGTTGATGGATCCGCTGTAGAAGGGTTAAGCCGAGGGCATCCAGGTGGGACGAGCAGAGGTTTCTGACAGGCCCCTCTCGGGTCCTGTCCCTTCTTTCCTTTACATTGAATTGATCGCTCTGTGGCCATCGGTTGATGAGTAAGTCTGTTAGTGTCATCTCTCTGTGTGTGTCGTGAATGTCTGTGAAAAGGTCTGTGCTCGTGACTCCATCTACTTCCAATGCCTGTATCTTCTGAGGTGTTTGTTCTTGTGGTGCTGATGTTAGTGGTCTTGATCGTGTGATTCCCCAGAAGTCCTCTAGTGTCTGTTGTCTTCTGTTGAGGAATGTCTCCTCAAAGTAATCCCTTTTGTAACATATGTTCCCTCCCTCCCTCCCTCCCTCCCTCCCTCCCTCCCTCCCTCCCTCCCTCCCTCCCTCCCTCCCTCCCTCCCTCCCTCCCTCCATTCTACCTTCACTACCTCTTACTGCTCTCCTTGCCTCTCTCTGTCTCTCTATCTCTCGCTCTCCAGATGATTCGTGGGGACAGTCTGGACTCCCCCTCCATTCTCCAATCGAGTCGCCAGGCCAGCTATCGGTCTGAGCCCAGCAGCCTGGATGGGGGGTCGGTAATTGGTTTGGCGGCACGTGGAGGGGAGAGGGGCGAAGGCCCCGGGGGGTCCAGTGGGACGGGTGGGGAGGTTGCGGGGGGTATCTCCGGGTACTCCCTAGGGGGGCGGTCGTACACTTCTTACCCCTCCTCTCTGGTCCTGTCCACCGGTGGTTCTCACTCCTCCAGCATGCGCTCTGCCCACACACACCATAATACTCTGGGCACGCTCCAATCAGAGGGCACCACCGACACCAGCTACAAGAGCCTGGCCAATCAGACACCTCAGAACGGCAGCCTGTCCTACGACAGCCTGCTGACGCCGTCCGAGAGCCCTGAGTTTGAGTCGGCCGCTCACGAGTTGTCCCCACAGAAGCCCCACGCCCCTGCAGCGTTTCCCACGGCGATGACCTCCTCGCCGCCCCCCGGGGTCAGGGACGTGCCCTTGCAGGGGTACACCTCACCCTTCCTCTCAGCACAGATGGCCCAGCAGAGAGAGGGCCAGCTGCTCCAGGGCTCTGCCTCTTTCTCCTCCCCCAACAGGGCATACCTCCGCACCTTCAGCCCTCCCCCGCCGAATCCCCCACACGCTGCCCACCCTGAGACACAGCACCACCTCCTACACCAGGACTCCAGACACCCACACCTCCGTGCCACCTCCTCCATTCGCCCCCTTCCTCCCGTCTCTGAACAGCACTCCCCCTCCTCCCCGCATGCCTGTTCCCCGGACCCCCCTGTGTCTCCCCCGCCCAGAGGCCCCTCCCTAAGGAAGTCCCCCTCCTACACCGGGGAGGCAGGGCTCCAGCACAAGGCTCGGTCAATGGGAGGAGCCAGTTTGTCGGGAGAGGGCGGAGTCAGAGTGACCCAGGCTCCACAGTGAGTAGAGATCTGAGCCACGAGCCTGCTACTCTTCATCCTCTTCCTCCCTGATTGATCTATATGAGCCCTCTTCCTCCCTGATCTGTGTGAGTCTTCCTTTTCCTCCTCTTGATGTCAGTGTGTTTCTGCTGGATTGTGTGTGTGTTTGTCTATGAGGAGTCTGTCTTTTTAAAGTTGATCAAAACCATGCTCGGGTATAACTGTGTAATAGGATATCTGTAGTCTGTTTACTTGATATAGAGGCATGCAAGTATGTGTTTAGGAGTGTGAAACAGGAGTGATTGTGTTTGTTAGCATGAGCAGTTATAGTATGCTACTGTTTTCTCACTGTCTATTTCTGGGCTCTTTTTCCTCCTTTTCAATGATCTTTCTACTCTTGTAACCTTATCATAAGGCCTGTTCTATTAGTCTATTTTTGAATCGGACCTACTCACCTCTTCTTCTCACTCCTCCATCTGTCACCCCTATCTACATCCTTAACCCCCTCCCCTTTTCCTAATGCCTATACAATCAGATCCACCTCTCGCCCAGGCTTGGCCAATCACAGCACATCCAAACCAGTGGGCGGGGTGAAGAAGGTGACTGGCGTTGGAGGGACCACCTATGAGATATCGGTTTGAGTGACAGACATCCGCCTCAGCCGAAGATAGAATGTTCCACTGGACAGATTCCAATGTTCTTACTCTGAGGAGACTTGGAGATGGTTATTCAATCACATGCACGCACACAATGAAAGGACTATCCTCTGCTCTTGGTCAATATGGAGTGGATAGTGGAACAGAAGTGTTTGGCTCACTGGTACTTCAATGACTTTAGTATCTTTTATAATGCCACTGGTCATCTTTTCACTGCCAATCTTTCTTTCGTATTGGATCGAATGGCGACTGAAGTGAAACTCTGAATGTTGACCAGTAATGGAATGGGACAACCTCTCCGCAGTCTGTGAGCCATAGACTGTATAACATGAACGTTGTTATGACAGCTGGGTACTAAACTCTTTAACGCATATATACAAAGATTATTTATTTCGGTACGTTAGGACATGGAGAATTTATACGATAAAATATAATCCTGGAAAGGAGTGCATTTGAACCAATCAGTATGGAGCCTGAGAGGGCGCATATGGACTGTTGACCAATTGTGGCGCTCAGTGGTTCAAGACTTCCTGTCCCATTCAAATGGATGGACCAATCACAATGGATCACCCATGTAATTAGTCTGCAGCGAATATTTAGACTGCAGAGATGATGCCTCAACCCCTGCAAACACAGTTTAATTTGAGTTTTATAAAGCTTTTTTTTATATTGTTTTTTATATAAATGCCTAAAGAATCTTTAAGAATTATTGGGTCAATTGTTCAGATGCTGGAGATAGCGTTTTGGGGTTTGTGAATGACTATGAATGTGAGTTAGACTAATCGCTTGTTTTGATTGATGGCTGTATCAGCCAGTCATAGAGCTCGCTGCAGTTCTCATCCAAAGAGATTGGTGATCGTATATATGACGGCCAGCTGAAGAGGCCCGTCACTGAGGATGTTGAAAGCCACAAAGAAAATGTTTATTCCGAATCATAAATACAGTACACGCCTCTTTGTGGAATGTACACTAGAAATGTTTATTATTGATACATTATGCAAATTCTCTCTTCGTAGCTTTTAAATGATTTGCCTGTCATTTTGGTGTTCAAAATGTTTTCTGTCAATCAGTGCTAGAAAAACTTTAAGGATGGTCAGCCAAACATGTTAAGAGTGTGAGGGGTCATGTTTATTTTACCGGACAGAAAAACCTTTGCGTTCTGAACACAATTCCAAACCAATCTCTATATCCAGGAGTTGGAGGAAGTTGCCGCTACACATTGAGGCCTTTTGCCCCTAATTGTTAGGGCACTAAGGGAGTGTAAGCTGGTTCTAAATCTATTCCCAGAAGTGTAACTTCTACCCAGAGACCACATCCCTATCATAGTGCCTTGTCCTTAGATTCTAATATAATTGGAAGATTCCAACAAATCAAATTCTGGGGGGGTGATATAAACATAGGTATTATTTTTTCTTTGTTTGTATATGTATGATGTGTCTAGGAGGCGACAGATGCCGGGGTTGGTTTGAAATTGAGGACTGTTTTGATCGTTTTTTGCCTTGAGACCGTTCGTAGTAAAACAAAGCGTTTAAAAAATATATTTTAAAGTATTTCTTACAACTATTGTATTTCATATTTTAATTGGTTTTGTTGACATTCTGTCTGGCCTCTTGATTTCCTTATCTGCTTTCTGTTGTTTAAAAAAAAATATCTTTATGGTACAGTTAACATTTTGCCCATGAATAGGTTTAGGAAGGCACAGTCAGAAACAGAAATATGTGTTTGTGTGTCAGGAGTGTGTGTGGTTGAGAGGAGGAGGTGGTATGTTTAATCCAAGCCCACTACAGAGTTGGAATGTCAAAGCTAGCTGAATGTAGCACGTTTTTGTTCAGGGAATTCTGAAGCACACAAACTATCATCCAATCACACAGCAGTGTGGCCACAGTCAGTGTTTGTATGCCCCCCTCCCCTCGTGTACAGTAGGTGTGCATGTGATTTTGTGTGTTGTGTTGAATGTACTCCCGGTGTGTGTGAGAATATCCTTGTCAAATGCACACCTGGTTTATATGAGTACAAGCAGTCAGACATACAGGGTTAGAGAGTCTTACTTTCTCCTGGTGGGGAAGGGGGCTTTGAACAACAGAATATATGTGAGTAAATAAGAATGCTGCTATTGTTGTGGGTTGTGCTGAATGGAGAGTGTCAAATATTTCTGAAGAACATGGAGAAGACATTTCCAAAATGGCCTTAAGAGTTTAAGGTGTCTTCTCAGAATAAAAGGTCAACCTGACTGAAAAGCGTGTCTGTCTTCAATCAAAGATCAGCCAAGAGCGTACGGGGGTCTCAGAGCATTGAACAGTTTTATTTCACTTTTGGCAGAACAGATTATAGCCTACAAACTGTCAGTTTGAATTCATTCTTTGGTCTTGAAAAATATGACCCAAAAAGCAGCAGGACATGAAAAAACAAGTGGACTGAAAGTCACAGAATAACTAATATGGATGAATGAGTGAGATGGTAGTAAGGCATTTTCATTTAAATCATTTAAAGGCCCAGTGCAATCCAACTTGATTTTCCTGTGTTTTATATTTCCACACGGAGGTTGGAATAATATTGTGAAAATAATGTCAATGCCCTTTTAGTGTAGCTGTTTGAAAATAATTACTGTAATTTCAGCCTGTTTTGATGGGAGGGAATTTGTCCTTCCATGGTGACATCACCATGTGCTAAATTAGTTCCAAACCTCTACCAATAACTAGTTTTCCCCTTCCCCACTCAAACCACTCCCAGAAAGTCATTTCTCAAGCAAGAATTTTGCTTTTTGTTTCTTTTTTTAAAACCATTTTGTTTTAAATTGATCACAATTTAGGTACTTCATTGTTACGCAGAATAATCTTAATCTATTGAACTGCTGCATTGGACCTTAAGGCATCAATAATTAGGACGGTTAGATGTTTCCGTTTTAGATGGCTCATTCTGAACTGTGTGCACGACTGGTAGAGGAATCTAGTCCCTGTTCTCCCTTGGTCGCTACTGGTCTTTCTTGCTCTCTGCTGGGGTGTCCGGTTCAGGTTGAGGCTCTTCGCTGCCCTCTGGTGGTAAGGGGCTGTTCTCGCCACGACCCTTTATCTTCTTTGATGCCTCGAAGAGCTCGTTCAGGTTGAACTCGCGGATGATGTTCTCCTAGAACAGAATGAGACAAACGGGTGTGTGAGTGGGGACCCAAAGCCATTCACACACTTCAAAAAGTAAGGCGCGCATACACACACAGATTAGTGATCCCTACGCAACACACCTCGTTGAAAGTCCAGGACACTGCTCGACACTTATTGTCCACCATTGGACGTCTCATGACCTCCCGCCCTGACTGGAAAAGCACCAATGTGGGGAGCTGCTTGGCCAGAGGGGAGGTGCTAACCTTGTACCTGCAGAGAAGGGCAGAAAAAGTGTCAGACTATAGAAATAGGAGGCCCCTTCTCATCTAACTTCTAGACAGACTGTAGACTGAATGTCAATATAAATTACATTTTGTTTGCATTCTGGTGAAAATGTAGTTTGTAAGAGACACTACCAACATCAGAGAGGGAAAGTCTTACCTCTGAGCCACCTCTCCGTACCGGCCAGCGTCTATCTTCCCAAACCGCAGTCCTGCACAGTTATACCTGCATAACAGAGGGAAGAGAACAAGCGACAGCCATGTTTAGTTAACACAACAACATTAGAAAGATGTGTTTCACTGGAGGAAGAGTAGAGGAGGGGTGAAGTCACGCTGATAGAGGAGAGATGGAGAATACTAACTTGAGGGAAAGGTCGGCAAAGACGGGGGCGAAGGACTGGCACTCGGGAGACCAGTTAGCATAGAACTCAACGATCCACGTCACGCGAGTATCATGATTCAGCTCCTCCTGTCCAATGGGATTAGACCAGATCAGATTACCTGAGTAGATCACAATCACTGTATCAGTAGTCTGGTTTCCAGCCAGGTGTCTCCCTACTAATAGTATTGTCACTAGGCTGGCAAGCACGGATACTAGAGCAGTAGAACATGGATTAGCAACACTTAGCCTGTTGTAAATAAGCTAAAACTAATGCTCACAGTCAGTAATATGGTAATGAAAGTCTCAGTTAACTAGATGTAACAGTATAACTTTAGACCGTACCCTCGCCCATACCCGGGCGCGATCCAGGGACCCTCTGCACACATCAACAACAGTCACCCTCGAAGCATCGTTACCCATCGCTCCACAAAAGCTGCGGCCCTTGCAGAGCAAGGGGAACTACTACTTCAAGGTCTCAGAGCAAGTGACGTCACCGATTGAAACGCTATTTAGCGCGAACACCGCTAACTAGCTAGCCATTTCACATCCGTTACATAGACTCAACAGCCTACAGTATGGCGTCGAGTCTTCACACTCATGGCTGTCACATCTCAAGTCTTGGATCACCCCACTTACATCTATGGTCTTTTCACTGAAGTACTTGATGTACTCTGGGCCCATGTAGAGTGGCGGTTTACAGGTCATGACGAATGCTTGGACAGGAAAGGAAACAGAAACATTATTGACATTGTAGAATATTTACTTGGTACTAACCCTAACTCCTAACACATGCTGTCAAATTCACTCACAGAGCACAGACAGACTGGTTGGTTTTGACCAGTAAAGTCGAAGTGCAAATCCATCCCTGAAGCAAGCATCGTCTTGTCTTAACAAGGAGCGCACCAACTTCCTCTGGTCACTAGTTATAATGCATATTAACTGACTGAGAGCAGTGACATGAAGGGCAGTGTGACAAGCAGCTCACCAATACACAGAGCGAAGTAGAAGATGCCCAGTCTGATGTCCAGCCTGAAGAAGAGGATGACGTTGGCCACCTTACTGAACATAAACAGGTTCCCTGCATGCTGCTCTAATGTGACTGGAGAACAGGAGAAAGGTTAGTGTTCATGACAGAGAAACAGAGAGAGGGGGGAGACTGGGGGAAGGAGTAGCGAGAAAGGGGCAAGAGAGACTGGGGGGATGAATAGAGTGATGGGAGGGAGAAACTGGGGGGATGAGTAGAGAGAACAATAATAAGACTCAAGGATAGGGAAGGGGGGTAGGAGGAGTTAACAAAACCCCCCCCTCACAACTGTATTCTCATGTTTACAAAACAAACACATTGTCAAGAGCCAATGAACAAGCAGATGAACCTTGGGAGTGCTGTAATCTCAGGAGATGGTTTACAAGATGTGAGGGACCGGGTTTGTTGGGAAAATTGAAATAACAGTGTATGTGTTTGTTCTGATGTTTACTGTTTATACTGTAAACCTATGAGAGATGTTCAGTGACAACAGTGGGCTCACCCACGGCTACATGGCCAGACCTGTGTGTGTGTGTGTGTGTATTTGTGTTTCACTCTGCACGTACTGGCTCTTCTGTTTTTCATCATGACAATCGCACTGAGAAACATAAGAATCTCCACTTCTCTCTGTAAGACATAGGCCCCATAATATTACATGCAAGTATTGCAACATTTACGGTAACAATAAACACCGCAAGATTTAGCGCAAGAGCAACTCTACCCGATACTGACCCAGTCAAAGTCGCATGGGTTCCCGTCCTCCCGTTCTGTGTTGAGGTTTTCGCAAAGTCCCGGACACTTGCGAAGTATGAGGAATGCGGAGGACATCAATATAGACAAGATGTAATAAGGCTTGAATAGCCATTTGTATATTTGAGGTAAGTGGTAAAAGAAAGCAATAACTCCGGTGATCAACCCCATGTTCCCTCAGCATGAGAAGAGAAAGAAAGGGGGTTGAGCACAGTGACAGCCGTTCTTATTATACCTCAGTGGTGACAGCTGAAGCAGCAAGAGCTCAACCAAAGATTGCTCAACGTGAATGAGCGCGACATATGACACTTGACTGCGCATGCGGACACTGACAGAAAAGCAAAAACCTTTTTTGTACCCGTTGTCGTTCCGTAGACGGTGGTTTCTAGCGGGTACTCTAAAACATAAAGAACGTTTAAAAAATGAGGAAGTTGGTGAAACAACACACAAAGTTGCTAAAGGTACACGAGATAACGTACAGGATAAGTCTAGTATTGCAACAGAAAATAACATCCATAAGCAGTTAAGAAAATATATACTGATGACTTTCCAGGTTGGGCACCATCCCTTTGGCTTAAGTAGACTTTTGACACGTGCGTGTGTGGCACCTATACAGGATGACATCAACAAACTGATCGATGGGGGGGAGCTACGGTGCAAACTGGATCAGCTGAACAAGCTAGAAGCTCCATTACATGAGTGAGCGAGAGAGCGAGAATCATGATTCATTGGTGCCCAGATTTTATTTAACTAGGCAAATCATTTAGAATGACGGCCTAACCCGGACTACGCAGGGCCAATTGTGCGCCGCCCAGATCCAATGAGTTGTAAATGGAATGGAATAAATGAGTCGGTGTACATTTTGGCTTTGGTTTAGCTGTCAAAAACAGATGTTATGAAGATTAGGCTGCCCCTGCCATACAATGGTGATTGTAGCGCACACATATTTTCATTAGTCTGCGTCCATAGAGACTAGCATCGGCCTACTGTAGGAACATATTTTAAGGATTTTTTTTCCCTTGTTTGTTTTTGTCAATTCCTGCATTTTTGGGCATCTTGTTAGCGAGTTCCATACGCTCTCTTCCTCCCTCTGCCCACCTGCGACCTTTGATGACCCTGAGTACAGCCCTGTACTAAAGCAGATTGGAAAGGGGGACACCTAGTTTGTTGTACAACTGAATACCTTCAACTGAAATGTGTCTTCCTTGACATGCTACATTTTTGTACTTAGTATACCAGTTCTGTTTTATTATGTGCCCTGTTTTTGTCATTAAATAAACACCGAATAAAAAACACATTTGCCTTCATTTAGTAGCTAGAGTGCTTAATCAAGTGTACTATATTGTAACGAAACAGGCAGGAAGCAGGTCTCGAACCCTCGACCTTCTAGCCCGAGGTCCGGCGCGCTATCGACTGTGCCGCAAAAGCATGCTCATGTGGCGAGGTCGATTTCCGCGGTTATAAACCAAGGGTCGTTACAAAATGAACTTTAGAAACGCACACTTTTGTAGTGGGGAGTAAGGCCATCGTCATTACACATTTTGTCGGCCAATATATTCCTGGTATTACGGTACTTCTCCAATGGAAAATATGCAATGACAGTATACAACTATACCACAAAGGAGTAGAGACTAGTCAAGCGATGTTGTCAGATTGTCGTCTGTAGTCACATGTGTACAAAACTAACCGTATTGCTTTAGGAAGACATCGATGTATTAGTTATTTAAATGTATTACTCGCAATAGATATGACGGAAATGTTTTCAACTCTGTATGGGCAAAATGATGCTCAGGGACCTCCCCGATCATCGTCTCTGGGATTTGGACCGGGAAATCCACCACCCCCTCTACCGCCTAACCAAGTCCCGATGGCGGCCCAGATGCCACCTCAGCTCGGGGATGAGGGGCCTGCTCTACGGAAACCGGGAGCCATGAACGAACCTTTTTATTTACTGCGAGAACTACCAGGTACAGTTAACATTTCAGTGTGGGCACTACGTAATATGTTTATTCGTACCCGAGTGGAGGATTTGAAGTATTTTTTGCTAGCCCCTTAGGTTATTTTCTAATAATAACATTAACTAACGTTAGCCTTTCTGAGCTAGCTGGCTGTTGGCTAAGAGCCCAGCGTGTTTTGTGTGTATGTTATATTGCTATATCAATTTCTAAGTGCACTTCCTATATTAGCCATCACAAGTTACTCCCTCTGGAGTCTGGACCCTAGTAGTATGGGACATTGACGTCCGTGTGGACAAACTCTGGATCTTGTTACTGCATTGACCGTGTATTTTAAAAATGTGCCTCACAGTGGGCAATGAGCTTACGGGCAACACCAACCTCATCACCCATTACAACCTGGAACACGCTTACAACAAGTTCTGTGGCAAGAAAGTCAAGGAAAAGCTCAGCAACTTCCTGCCAGAGTTACCAGGTGAACTACCATTCGTCACTTTTACTATGTCTGTCTGTAAGTGATTTCTGTGGACCCATCCCGCTGAGTATCCCACCTCACTTGCCTCTTCCCCCATCTCTCTTTTCTCTGTAATAAATTGTCTGTTTTCCCTCTTTCCTGTGTCTGTAGGTATGATAGACTGGCCTGGTACCCAGGATGGCAGTTCGTTGCGCTCTCTGATAGAGAAGCCTCCAGTGTGTGGCAACTCCTTCAGCCCTCTGACCGGAGCCAGCCTCACCGGCTTCAGACTGCACACCGGACCGGTAGAGAGAGAGAGACACACACACACACACACACACACACACACACACACACACACACACACACACACACACACACACACACACCTTCCTTTGACCACAATACTCCAATTTTTAGGATACTTTATTCATCCAACACTAGGCCTCCATATCATTTCTGTACTGTTAACGACGATGTTAAGACGTTATCTACTCTGTGTGTTTGTGTTCCAGCTACCGGAGCAGTACCGACTGATGCACATCCAGCCTCCAAAGAAGAAGAGCAAGCATAAGCACAAACACAACCGACCACAGGATCCCATACCTCAAGGTAACGCATGTACACACACACACACACACACACACACACACACACACACCCAACCATCCCTTCAGCCTTTGAAACCCTTCTGTCTTCACAGAGACACCCTCAGACTCTGACCCCAAGAAGAAGAAGAAGAAAAGAGATGACGACCCTGACCGCAAGAAGAAAAAGAAAGACAAGAAAAAGAAGAAGGTAAGACTGCTGCCCTGACCCTTTCTCCATCTCTTGCACCGAAGTTGGTATATAGGAGACCTATAAGCCTGCAACCTTGTCCCCGGGCTAATTGCTCATATACGCCTGGAATAACAACGACTCAAATGTGGGAGTGAACTAGGGCTTTCCCCCCCCCCAAAAAAAACATTTGTCGACCAAGACTTGTGTGTTCTTTCGACCGGTTTTGAAACATGTATTTTTCCATATATTGACACAACCTATGTATTTTAATTAAATCAACTATTTGCACTGAGCTTGTCTGATGTTTTAAGCAAACTGTATGATGAAATAATTAAGACACACAAATGACTAGAGACAGCGAGTGACTAGCACCCGTTGTGTGTCTCCCTGCTGCAGTGACCACCACAGAACATCAACTGTGTGTATAGCGCTGTCTGTGTTGCTGAAGATGCAACATAATTAGTCACTTCTGACTGAAGAGTTATGTGCCCCGAAATCCCTCAGTTGTTTGGGATAAACATTCTCTCAATCCTTGCTCTCTTTACGTGACATATCTATGCTTCGCATGCATGTGTCCAATAGGGCCTGACCTATTGCACATCATAATCACCTCAATAAATTGGTAATGACGAACTCTGAACGCCGCAACACATGTGACAGCAAAATGGATGCAGAGGACATGACAAACTCGAAACGGGGGAATGTTTACTGTTTGTGCAGGAGGTAAAGGGGAAGACAGATGTGTGGAATAAATATGACTAGATGTGGAAAATACTGGAGATCAATAAAAATAAGGTATGGCGCAAGCACTGCGTGCATATTAGGCCTGTGTGGGCCAAACAGGTGCTGTTAGATTACAATATCATTTTTCTGACCATTTAGAACAGTGTAAACAACACTAAATAAATGTATAAGCTTACCAAAGAGTCTGTAACTAATTTTAAAAAATTGTAAAGCCTTTATTACAGAAAATACTAAATACAGTAACATTCATTTGTGAATGCAATTTCCAAAATGGAAAGGTTTAGGCCTATTTATTGTTTACACTAATTGTTCAATGGTCGCTTTATTTTATTTAAAAACAAAAAAATGCTTGCTTGCATTTCACATCATGAATGACTCGTATGCTGTGTGATGACATGAATGAATAAATTGAGACAGTAGCCTGTATAAGTATTGAAATATAGGCCTAACTATGTAAGTTACGGTATTAAGACTAAACAGGATGCGCTCTTAGGCCTACAGCTTGATGGTGGTTATACAAGGCTGATATACTTAAGCAATAAGGCACGAGGAGGTGTGGTATATGGCCAATATACCATGGCTAAGGGCTGTTCTTAGACACAACGCAGAAGTTCTGGATACAATTCTTAGCCATGGTATATTGGCCATATACCACAAACCCCCAAGGTGCCTTATTGCTATTATGAACTGGTTAACAACATAATTAGAGCAGTAAAAATACATATTTTGTCATACCCGTGGTATACGGTCTGATATAACATGGCTGTCAGCCAATCAGGGCTCAAACCACCCAGTTTATAATAAGCCTACTAATGATAATGACATTACTTATTATTATAATTGTGATTATAATAATAGTAATAACATAAGGAGATAAAGAAAAAAGGAGGGTGGTTATTATTATTATTATTATTATTATTTAAAAAAGGACAATTTGGAACAGTTTAAACAGCACTAAATACATTATATTTAATATCAGAGATGCTGGTCTAACGAAAAAAAGCTTATTACAGCATAGCAATGATTTAAAAACGGACACTGTGGATTATTTATAAAGGCAGGCACATTTAACAGTTAGACTATTGATTATAGACCTAATTAAGTTGGTTTCTTCTCTTCACTTTTCTTAGACAGTAAAGGCAAGGGTTTTTTTTCTTATCTCATTCCATTGTTGCCTCTGCTGCATTGTTCTCAACACCAATATGCTGATTAACTTTGCTATTATACACATAGCAACATGGTCTCAGAAAAGGCACCAATTCAACAGCAGCGCACGGAGGTTTCAGAACCGTGGACAGCAACCGCTATCCAATCTGTTATAAAATAATATTGTTATTGGTGTTGCACCATTGTTCCTACTTAATATAACCATATACAATTTCAGTAGCACGTCTTAGACTGATTGACTGTGCCATCCCCATGGCCTCCACAATGGATTAGTCCACTCAGACAGGAGCCAATCAGACTTGTACACCATGATTTGTATTTTAATTAGATTTTTTTGCTACTGCTCGGCTAAATACATTTTGGGCTAAATACATTTTGGTCGACCAACAGCCTCTCGCGCAAACAGTTGACTAAATAATAGCATATTTATCATTATTTGATCTTAGGGAATCACAAGGTCCAAATTTGAGAGACTAAACGCTAGCTGTCTACCTTTTGAGTTAGCTAACTTAACATATTGCTGGCTATACATCAACATTTGTGTGGTCAACGTGTGTTGCGCATATCGGGAGAACTTACTGTCCCAATCATAATGGACTGAAATCTCCATATTGCATCAAACAAGCGCATACAGGGGGAACATAAACAGTGGTACACAATACAAGTTCAGAGGGAGGTTATTGGAGATGAAGCCGATGGTTATGGATCGGCACTTTTTCTATAGTGTTTCTGTCTGTCCTTACAGAACCGCCACAGTCCGGACCACCCTGGCCTGGCTGGCTCTCAGCCCAACAGCCTCCGATAGACCAGACAGAGACAACAAGTGTGTGTGTGTGTGTGTGTGTGTTTGAGAAGCTGGTACGAGTGTGTTTAGAAGAATATGTATTTAGATAACGAGAGATTATGCTTGTGTGACAGGGAGGGGAAAGACAGTCTTATGTGTGTGTGGTAGATTGGATGTCAGCAGTGTAATATTGTTCGAGGATGAGAGACGGAAGGCCACTGATATTCTGAATGAGTGTATGTTATGTTCCCCTTTTTCATTTGGTTGTGATATTCTCTGACCACATATTCCAATAAACTGTTTTTGTCCATGCTGCCTTGATCCTCTTTGTCTGTGGCATGGTTTTCTCCCTGACGCCTCACGGGTTGCCTTTAGTGATATGTTTCAGTCTTGGGCACAGGACTCTTCCAGGTAAAGGGGAACTAGCGAAGGCAGGAATATGCACCGGCGTGTTTACAATCTGAAAACATCCATTCAACATTTTCATTTCTAATATGAATATAGTACTAACTTGGAAGATTGTCAGGGATATCAAAACACAGTCACAGGACAGTTTCTTACATATTTGTTTATTTGATAAGACTTAAAGCTGGTTTTAGTCCCCAAATGAGACATGGCAGAAACAAAAGGATGCATTTCACTTCTGACACACAAAAGCTATAAAACAGGAGCACGATGGGGAGGGGATTAGATACAATACATCATCATTTTGGCAAAGCTACATGCCCCTGAGGAAAGGTGCTGTACATATTAAAATATGGCTTAGCAGCCCATAGATATGACTAGAAAGGCTCCCAACGTGGATTTGGTTTCCTAGGTGAAGTTTGGTACTGTCTTTTCCTGTTGATTTACATTCAATTCTATGCACTGAGGTCAGGCAAGGCACTGAATTAATACAAAAATAACACTTTCAATCCCCCTTCCCCACTATATACCAATGATTCACATTAACAGTTGCATAATAGAAACTGCATAATATAAATGCATCAGACTATTTCTATTGAGAACATGGTCTTCTCAGCAAATAGTGTTGTGAAGAATTACACCAGAAGCATTTGGATAAGAGAAAGTTATATTTACAAAAACAGTCTCTGTAGGCCAGAGCTTTGTGTTTACGTAGGGCATAGAGTTTTCCCTGGTCAGGATATGTGGATATGAAAAATTCCTGGCCCTACAATATACATGAGCTCTGTAACCGGGTAGAGTACACAGCAAAAACACAATCTTCATCAGACACTACAATGGCACTACAATGAATACATCTGCTAACACACAACTTCCCTTTTTTAACACACATGCAGCTAAAAGGTACAAAAAGACACTTAAATACATTTATTTACACACACAAGTTCATTCCTGTGCACAAAGCTGTAAAAGTATGATAGTGGACACTACCATTCTACGTGTCTACTTTTAAAACCTCAAAGTCTATGCTTTTGGGGGGTCAAGTGTCAAGTTCATGTTTTCCTATAAAAAAACATCTGAATTGTATGTTCAGTGGAGAATGACCGATTAACTCCACTTCTTGAATTATCAATCTATGCATACAAAATCTACGTATTTCAACTGACGATGAAAAGTCAAATCTACACACCACACACAGACAGACGGGTCTTGATTGAAGAGAGAACGTTGGGGGAAAGAAGAGGTAGTCAGTGTCTCTACAGTCAGTCTGTGTGTCTGTATGCATGTTTAATGTGATAAAAATATTGCAATAGAAAAAGCATTGGCATATTTGGTACAACAAATTGTAGCATTACTCGTGGCTGGGTGAAGTGTGCATTGGTTTGGTTTTCCCAAGCTTCCTAGTAAAATGTATCACTACCTTACTGTGTTAATTCATACTTAATGTCATTTTGATTCCTTTTTTTGTATATGACAACCAGTGTATTTGATTTACAATGAATGACTTTTTTCAGCAGAAGTTGCACAATTCATATCTGAAAATCATTCTTTGGTGTTGTGTGTGTGTTCGTCTGCATGGATTGAGTAATACTAAAGAATTAACACGTCACTGAAGGGTCTTTCAAGTACCTTAGAAGTTTTGGCCTAGCAACACGGACATATGAAGGTGTGAGTGTCTGCTTGTGACCAGTGAAAAGTGTTGTGGCTTTTTAACAAGTCATTTGGATATTCTGAACTGAACCCAGAAACTAAACAGCATAAAATATTGACGACACAACTTCTCCTTATCGAGACAAATGTGTGGATTATGATTTAAAAAATATGGTTTAGTCAACAAAAACAGCAATAATCCTAACAATGAAAAAATAAAATTATGCTGATTTTGTGGATAACCATGGACACTGACAAAAATTCTACAGTGCCCACAATCCTTAGCATTGCGCCAGAACCACTTCCTATGCTAGACCGTTGCTATGGTGTTTGAGGCTGTTGTGATCTGAGTGGTTGAGACCCTCTCTCTCCTGGCCAATGCCATTCTTTTCTCGAGCCTCCTTCTCCTGGATCAGGTGTCTGCGATGGTAGAATAGGTATCCAGGCAACAGGAAGCCACCCAATGAGAAGAGGATCATGCCCAGGTTGATCTGATGGGTGACGGAGATATGGGAAGTTAGACGACCAGTGAGGGGTTAAAACCCCTTGTATGGATAACTGACTCACCCAGTAGGGGTCTCCGTGCAGGGATCCCACCATGATGATGAAGAGGGGCTGCTGCAGCAGGGCCACCACAGCACTGATCATCGACTGCAGCCCAGTCAGAGTACCAAAGTGGTTAGAGGGGTACCTGAGGGAGATAAATAATTTCTTAAGTCAAATTCTGTATTTAAAAGATGGTGACCATAGTTGCATGATGAAGATGAGGAAGTTGAAAACTTACACGGCAGCATACAGGCCTCCACAGCAGGAGTGGATGAACCCTCTGACCATGGTGTGGAGGATGAAGGTCAGGATCTACAGGAGGAGAGAGAATGTTGACATTTGGGTATTTCTGTGCATTCGTCTGATACAGTATGTTAGAATGAACGAGCGATCATTAGTGTGTGTGTACCTGGAGCGGCAGGTTGTCTATCAGACAACACACTCCGAACACCAGCAGTAGCAGATTGGTGAAGATGAAGGCTCTCATGGCATTGGTGATTTTCTGGATCTTTTTGTCTCTCGTCGGCCCGTCTGTTGGTCTGTGTGAGGTTGGCCAGGGACAAAAGACATCAACCTCACCTCTTTCCTCATTCTATTTTCCCACAGAGTTCTCATTATGACCCCCCCCCCTCTCTCAGGGTGCAGATCAGGGGATCCAGGGGTGCTCAGCTCCCCTGAACGCAACAAATGTCAAACTTGGAGGGAGGGGGGGGTCTCTAAATAATGATAATTTGACCAGTCTCCTATTTGTTTCAAATGCAGTGGTAAATATGTTTTACAGGTGTTTAAATATTAAAATAAAAGCTTCCAATTTAAACTAACACCCCCCTCTCTGTCATGGTGGAAACCATTTATTTCTAAAGGGCTGCACTTGTCATCCAGGCCAGGCTGAGTGCTGTTCGGATGGTACAATTCTATAGCTGGCTAGAGCGCATCGCTGTCCACTCAGTAGTGCTGAATTTTGGCCTAGATTTTCTACTCGCATAGATTTTCCTTTGTACTAACTCATTTTCACCATTTGTTTGCCATGCGTCCTTAACAATTTGTCATTGTTTTCTTTTGTCAGTCAGCTGTTTAGAGCGCACATTGCTTTGTTTTTCAGGTGCGTGCGGGTACTGGTGTTCTCCCTGGCCAGAAGAGGTAGACCATTTTAATTAGCTTCATTATTTTCTAGAAATATTTGTATTATATTGAATGTGTAGGCTACCTGTTCAGAGGAATGCACTTGATGTTTATCATTTTGTGTATTTCTCATGTGCTTGCCATTGATTGTTGTGTCACTAATTCCCTATTAAGTCGCTGTTACTACTTTGTATGTTTTTTTAAATATTTTTTTTACATCACACTGCTCTTTGTGCCGAGTTGTGGTAGCTAGCCGTGATCCTGAATCACTATTTTCTTGTGCGGTGTTTTGAAAGGAGTATCATGACTGTCCTGTGACGATCTGAAGGATCAGGTTACAGTGGGTCCGCTCTACAGCGTGCTCTCGCTCTCATAGAAGGGGAGAGCGGGAAGTCTGCCGTTTTATGGCGGTCATAAAATACGCTGCCCCAATGCTCTGTAGTGTTGGAGGTTGGAATGTAAACTGTGAGAACACAGAGACACCCTTGGACATCAAAAGTATGAATAATTAAACAATATTTATATTGTTGAGAATGTGGGAGTGGTCCGTGGACACTTATGAAGAGTGTGTTTCATTTGGTGATCTCATGAAGGACAGGAAACACACAACGGTTTCCCTTAAAGTGTACTTTTCCCAGCTGTCAGGTTCACATCTAAATATTGTGACATGTATGTAATTAAACATTAAACTATTTGTAAAAAGATGTAATGTGATGTTAACCTAAATGAGAAAATATGGGTTTTCATATAAAGTTAACCAAATCAGTGGTCACGCCCACATGAGCGTCATGGAATTGCCCCTTTTTCCACAGAGTATAAAACCCAATTCCTACAAAATGTACATAAAGTCAGAGAACGCCAGGATGGAGTTATTAGACTATACAGCTATAGTTTTGGCTACACGGCTGGAAATGGTTAAACTCTGGGACTATCGATCACTACAGAATAAGAGCAAATCCTAGACGTAAAATTACTAGTCTACAGCTAGAAATTACGTAAATCTAGGACGAGAATATTGGCAATCTATTCTAAGAGCATGGTACACCTGACATATCCATTACAACAGACACTATCCAGAGCTGCGTAGAAAACTACAACCACGAAGGACATTGTGACTTCTGGGGAAGTTAAGTCAGTTAATCAGGGTCTCTGGTTTCCAACAGACGGACCGGCGATTCCAACAGAGAAGACAACATATGGGCGTAAATATATACATTGCAATTATTCTCGATTGAGCTGCCGTTCATGTGCAAAAGATTAGCATTTCAATGAATATAATTATCAACTGTGTGTAGTGAATCTATTTGTCAATCACGCTCTCTGTCCTCACCCCTTTCCTTTGTCTATCAAGCCGTCATATTGGCTTCGTCCGCCAGGGACTTTTTCTTTGTATCATGTAGTAACCCAAATATCTACTGTTTGTTTTATTTAATTGTGTGATTATTTAGTTAGTAAATAAATAAGCCAATTTGTATATCGCTGATTCATAATTTAGGCTAGGATTCGTGCAGATTTCCAAAGAGTTTCATTAAATAGAAGACTGTAGTTCAGAAAACGATAACTCTAAACCTCAACATTTTCCTTGGTACCCCAACTTCCTAGTTACGCATATAAGGCCCTGCCCCGCCCCCCTTTCGGAAAAGCTGACCACGACTCCATTTTGTTGATCCCTGCCTACAGACAGAAACTAAAACAAGAGGCTCCCACGCTGAGGTCTGTCCAACGCTGGTCCGACCAAGCTGACTCCACACTCCAAGACTGCTTCCATCACGTGGACTGGGACATGTTTCGTATTGCGTCAGACAACAACATTGACGAATACGCTGATTCGGTGTGCGAGTTCATTAGAACGTGCGTTGAAGATGTCGTTCCCATAGCAACGATTAAAACATTCCCTAACCAGAAACCGTGGATTGATGGCAGCATTCGCGTGAAACTGAAAGCGCGAACCACTGCTTTTAATCAGGGCAAGGTGTCTGGTAACATGACCGAATACAAACAGTGCAGCTATTCCCTCCGCAAGGCTATCAAACAAGCTAAGCGTCAGTACAGAGACAAAGTAGAATCTCAATTCAACGGCTCAGACACAAGAGGCATGTGGCAGGGTCTACAGTCAATCACGGACTACAGGAAGAAATCCAGCCCAGTCACGGACCAGGATGTCCTGCTCCCAGGCAGACTAAATAACTTTTTTGCCCGCTTTGAGGACAATACAGTGCCACTGACACGGCCTGCAACGAAAACATGCGGTCTCTCCTTCACTGCAGCCGAGGTGAGTAAGACATTTAAACGTGTTAACCCTCGCAAGGCTGCAGGCCCAGACGGCATCCCCAGCCGCGCCCTCAGAGCATGCGCAGACCAGCTGGCCGGTGTGTTTACGGACATATTCAATCAATCCCTATACCAGTCTGCTGTTCCCACATGCTTCAAGAGGGCCACCATTGTTCCTGTTCCCAAGAAAGCTACGGTAACTGAGCTAAACGACTACCGCCCCGTAGCACTCACTTCCGTCATCATGAAGTGCTTTGAGAGACTAGTCAAGGACCATATCACCTCCACCCTACCTGACACCCTAGACCCACTCCAATTTGCTTACTGCCCAAATAGGTTCACAGACGATGCAATCTCAACCACACTGCACACTGCCCTAACCCATCTGGACAAGAGGAATACCTATGTGAGAATGCTGTTCATCGACTACAGCTCGGCATTCAACACCATAGTACCCTCCAAGCTCGTCATCAAGCTCGAGACCCTGGGTCTCGACCCCGCCCTGTGCAACTGGGTACTGGACTTCCTGACGGGCCGCCCCCAGGTGGTGAGGGTAGGCAACAACATCTCCCCCCCGCTGATCCTCAACACTGGGGCCCCACAAGGGTGCGTTCTGAGCCCTCTCCTGTACTCCCTGTTCACCCACGACTGCGTGGCCACGCGCGCCTCCAACTCAATCATCAAGTTTGCGGACGACACAACAGTGGTAGGCTTGATTACCAACAACGACGAGACGGCCTACAGGGAGGAGGTGAGGGCCCTCGGAGTGTGGTGTCAGGAAAATAACCTCACACTCAACGTCAACAAAACTAAGGAGATGATTGTGGACTTCAGGAAACAGCAGAGGGAACACCCCCCTATCCACATCGATGGAACAGTAGTGGAGAGGGTAGCAAGTTTTAAGTTCCTCGGCATACACATCACAGACAAACTGAATTGGTCCACTCACACAGACAGCATTGTGAAGAAGGCGCAGCAGCGCCTCTTCAACCTCAGGAGGCTGAAGAAATTCGGCTTGTCACCAAAAGCACTCGCAAACTTCTACAGATGCACAATCGAGAGCATCCTGGCGGGCTGTATCACCGCCTGGTACGGCAACTGCTCCGCCCTCAACCGTAAGGCTCTCCAGAGGGTAGTGAGGTCTGCACAACGCATCACCGGGGGCAAACTACCTGCCCTCCAGGACACCTACACCACCCGATGTCACAGGAAGGCCATAAAGATCATCAAGGACATCAACCACCCGAGCCACTGCCTGTTCACCCCGCTATCATCCAGAAGGCGAGGTCAGTACAGGTGCATCAAAGCTGGGACCGAGAGACTGAAAAACAGCTTCTATCTCAAGGCCATCAGACTGTTAAACAGCCACCACTAACATTGAGTGGCTGCTGCCAACACACTGACACTGACTCAACTCCAGCCACTTTAATAATGGGAATTGATGGGAAATTATGTAAATATATCACTAGCCACTTTAAACAATGCTACCTTATATAATGTTACTTACCCTACATTATTCATCTCATATGCATACGTATATACTGTACTCTATATCATCGACTGTATCCTTATGTAATACATGTATCACTAGCCACTTTAAACTATGCCACTTTGTTTACATACTCATCTCATATGTATATACTGTACTCGATACCATCTACTGTATCTTGCCTATGCTGCTCTGTACCATCACTCATTCATATATCCTTATGTACATATTCTTTATCCCCTTACACTGTGTACAAGACAGTAGTTTTGGAATTGTTAGTTAGATTACTTGTTATTACTGCATTGTCGGAACTAGAAGCACAAGCATTTCGCTACACTCGCATTAACATCTGCTAACCATGTGTATGTGACAAATAAAATTTGATTTGATTTGATTTAATGTTTACATGTTTAGTTTTAATCACGTAATAATTAAACCTAGAGAACTGATTTGATAAAATAAGTCTTCACATTTAATGCCAGTCCAGACACAACAGGAGCAAGCAGTAAAATACAAATCTCCAATATTTTACTGTTTACAATGCCTTTATCAATTAATTGGCTCCGTTTCTAAATGGTTGTGTTAGCTGTTTAATCTTAAGCAGCTGTATCTGGAGTCTGCATATGTTCATGAGTGTTAAAGTTCATAGACATTGTTGCCTAGTCTAGTAAATTGGCCAGTTTCAGACCCATTTCAGGTGTACCAACTTTTCAGTCTACAAAAAAAGGTAAATTTGGCAGCAAAATGCATCAATTAATGTAGGCCTAGTCATTAAGCACACTTTGGGGTGTTTTGTAACAGATGTATATTTCAGTTCATCAAACGGTCCGAGTGCACATGCACTGTTTGGATGCGACAATTATTTTGAAGTGGACGAACATGCACAGGTAGCCTACTTATGAAGTGATTTGTTTGACAATCAGATGAAAACATGACTGGTTGTGTTCATGCCACATAAAGGTAATTAATTTGTGTCGTTTTACAAGTAGGCTCATAAAAACTTCACGTATACATGCCCAATAGAGACAGCCACCGGAATGTCATGGTGTCATTCTCGCGCTGCTCTTTCGCTTTCGCTCTCACACACCTCTTCTCTGTCTCTGCCACACACTCCTTCATCCTCCAGTCCATGATGTAGCCAATCAGAGGACAGGTGACCAGGCAGAGCAGCTGCAGGGTGCCAAAGATGGACGAGTAGAAACTCACTAGAGAGGAGAGAACACACATTTAGACACACATGACAAGGACATGTCACTTTCACCAGGAGACATCTCTCACCTTTCTCCTTTGCCTCGACGATCAACTTCCCAGAAGCTGAGGAAAGAAAGGAGGACAACTTGATTAGAACACATTTACATGGAGGGAATATGGCCCAGTCATGACAGTGTGTTGGTTTGTCAGTTGACTGCCAGCAGGGTCTGGTTTGTCAGTTACTCACCGTGAGGGTCGCCGTGAGTGACGAGGAACTCCAGCATCTTGTTCATTGCGCCCATAAAGAAAATTATCCTGAGCTGGGTCATCCCCATGGTAACCAGACTCCACAGGAAGATGGGCGAGAACACCGACCTACGGAATGGGATGGCATCTGAGAGAGAGAGGGTAGGCAGACAGTTAATATGGGTCTAAGGGATGTGTTTGTGAGCAAGAGTTGCTGTTGTGTTTTCAGGTGTGTGTTCTCGACTCACTCTGTGTGTCAGCTGGGAGCTTCTCAGTGGAGTCGTTCAGGCCTCCATTCTTCTGACTCAACCTCTCTCCCACACTCTTATGGTCCCCAGACAGATAAGTCAGCGCTAACTTCTTACTGTTAAAGAGGAAAAGAAACCAAAGGTGAAAGTTGTTTATTACCTCATGTTGCATGTTAGTATTGGTAACTGTTGTATTTCTATTTAACTGTCACTCTTAGTACTACAGTAACCTGATCAAGTTTACTGTCTTGTTCTAGCATTGTGGAAGTATTATGATAATATTGTAATAGCCATTATTTTGTGATCTGACGTTGTTTTACTGTTGTAATGACCTGTAGTCGACCTCGTCGGGCGTGGGGAAGGCCTCCACTGGCCAGTTGAGAAAACAATTGAGGAAGACTAAGCCTGCTAGACCCGACCACACCCACATGATCACCCGGAACGACACGCCCGCATCATAGATCAGCTTAGAGAGGGACGAAGGGAAAATGGGGTGTTATTAGTATAGAAGAGTATAAATATTTGAGGCTTACTGTGGAAAGGTCATTGAACGTGCATTCTATTTGTATGAGTGTTACGGGACAACGCTAACAAATATGCATTCATATCTGACAAACGTGCATCCATCATGGTTACCTTGACTCCAGGGAAGGTGACAGCGGAGGAGGCATAGGAGCCAATCATCAGAGACATGATGGTGGAGCTCAGACTGCCAAACATGTTGGGTAGCTGGAGGGAGAAAAATATATATTTACGGATAAGTCTCAAACACTGACAATTTTACCAAAATAAAACACACACTGATACAGTGAGAGCACAGACAGTAGTAGTAAAGTCTTGTTTGAGAATGGAGCGCAAGATAGCGGTCAGTTTTGGTAGCTGAAGGAATTATTTGAAGGAATTATTTGATTTCCTTACCCAATTATAACCATTGGATTATTTATACGGCCATAAAACCCCGTATGAATATGGTTTAGTTTATTTACCAAAGTAATTGATTACTTTCTGCAAGTTATTCACCTCTAAAACGAAGTTTGCGACAACACTAAACTAGCTTTTAAAAAAACGTTTTTAAATTAGCTTGTCGAACGTACATGGAAACTGCCACGACCAGAACCAAAAGGAAAGAAATAGAGAGATCGTCAGATAGACAATTAACCACAAAATAGAGCATGATTTTGGGTACTCTTCAGAATCCAACTGTGGGGGGAAATACTGCAATAGGTGATGAAAATGTGGTGAGCACGGACAACAATGCTCACAACTTGCGCCCCCTCCAGTCCCCTTGACCTTACGACCCAGGCACTCCAGTCAAGCCCCAGGGGAAAAAGATGAGGCCAAGAGGGTGTGTCACTTCTTGAGATGCAAAACAATATTGTAATGCTTTTGACAGCAAAGATAGATGAAAGGGCAAATAGCTTGGAGGTCATGGTTAGGGAGAATACGATGAAAATTGAGGCCATTAAAAAATCTGTTGTCTTTATCTTTGGAGAAGTGAAAACCCTCAAAAGTGACATGAAGAAAGTGGAAGTTATCTGCCAGGAAAATGAAAAGAAGGTGGCTGAACTCGAGCAAAAGGTGAATGAGGCAGAGAGATACCAGCGCAGGTGGAACCTGAGGCTCCATGGAATTCCAGAGCAGACGGATGAGGACATCAAATGCAGAGTTGTTGACATCTGTGGAGCTGTCATTCCCGAATCAAAAGCCACACTTCAGGAAAATGTAGACATCGTCCATCGTTTGGGTAGACTAAAGGATCAAGACAAGAGACTGAGGACAACCCTCATCCGGTTCACCAACAGATCTACACGGGATCTTCTTTGGAGGCGAGCGAAGAATTGTGAATTCCTCATCAAGCAAATATTGAGGTTCACAGAGGATCTGACCTCAGCAGACAAAGTGACAAGAGAGAAACTGTGGCTGCAGCTCGAAAGGCAGGGAAAACTGCATTTTATCGGTGCAAGAGTGATCATCGATGGGAAAGAAATGTGGCCAAATCAGAACATTTGAGTGAGAGCCAGAGTCTAACTCAGACAGAACGGTCAGGCCAAAAAACTGATTACCAGGTGAAAAGCAGCCTTTTATTATAAAGATGTACACAAACACTTGAATGAGAAAAGGCTGACCTGAGAACTGGTAAGCTAAACACTAACTATAGGTGAATAACTGCTTATTGTAAAGTCTAGACAATGTCTCCCCCTTGTGGGAGTAAGAATACTTTGGTAACTTTATGACCAATTTATTTTTTTATTTTTTTGGAGAGGTTAATAATGGGATGGAAATCCTTTTGAGTTACATATCCTTAGGAATAACTTATATTAGCATAACAAGGTTGTTGGTTGAAGTTTGTCTTTATCTCTTTGTTCAATTAATGTCAGAGGTATTTGTAATTTACTCAAGCGTAAGGCTATTTTCCTGTATTGCAAACGGTTTAATGCAGACTTTTACTTTTTGGAAAAATCAATCGGGTAACGATATCTGGTTATCATATGGCAACAACCACTCTGCAGGTATAGCAATTTTAAGAGGTGCATTTTTAGGGAAGGTCATCAGTAGTAAGACTCACCACTCTGGATGTTGGTTAATTTTAACAGTAAATTTCAACAGTGAAATGTTTTTATTAGGGAATATTTATGCATCCAACAACAAACAAAACAACAGGATATTATTTAAAGAATTTGAAGAAGAAATTAAGAGTTATAGGTGTATTTCATGACATCAAAATTATCTTAGGTGGAGATTTTAATTCTTTATCTAATGTGATGATTGACAGATATCCCCCTCCTAACAGATCCAGCATAGTTAATCCTGAGTTTAATAACCTATGTCTTGGTCTTGGATTAGTAGATATTTGGAGATCTAAATGTCCTGATAAAAAGGAATTCACTTGGAGTAACAAGGACATGTCCAGACAGTCAAGAATTGACTTCTGGTTGATTTCTAATTCATTAGATAATTCTGTAGTCAGGGTATCAATTGAACCATCAATTCTTACTGGTTATATTCTTATCTTTAAATATGAATGGATCAGAAGTTATTGGAAACTCAATAGTAGACTGTTGGAAGATGATCATTTCAAGATGAATGCCAAAGATATTATTCAAGACAATTGGAGGAAAGCCCAACTATTTAAGTCTTATGGGAAATATTGGGAATTAATGAAGTATGAAATAAGACAAACAGCCACGAAGAGAGGTAGAGAAATTGCTGAACTTAAAAGATTGAGGGAAGATAGGATTTCCTTAACAAGTTTCTCTCTAATCTCCATGGAGGACCTTGATGAAGAAGAAGGTTCAGTTATTTTCTTTACAACTAGAAATGGACCCAATGTATGAAGAGAGAGCAAAAGGGGCATTTGTAAGATCAAGGAGGAGGTGGTTGGAGGAAGGTGAAAAAAATACAAAATACTTTTACAATTTAGAAAGAAAAATTCTGAATTTACATCTATTCATAAGCTCAATATAGATGGCAAAGAAAATGAAAACCCCAAAGATATTTCAAAATGTTTCAGAATTCTATGGTAACCTTTATACCAGTAATGCCTGTCCTACTAGTGACATATCTGACATAAATGTATCAGCAAGTTAAGAGAACAAATCTCCAGGGAATGATGGTGTTATCAGTGAATTCTAGAAATATGTTGAGGATATTATTGAATTTCTATTTAATGTTAAGGAGGCAATTTATTTTGGGGTCCTGCCTGTTTCTATGACACAGGGCCTAATTTCTGTAATACCCAAAACAAACAAGGATTCTATGATGTTAGAAAATTGGAGACCAAGCACATTAATGAACAATGATGGAAAGATACTTGCATCCATCTTTGCAGAAATACTTTAAGGTATTGACCAAATCATTGATGATACCCAGTCTGGTTTTATGAAGGACAGACAAATATGTAATATTCTACTAGTATTGGACTTGATAGACGACAATGAGCCCATTATGGAAGATAGCTTTATTTGTTGATACAGTTGAACATTATTTTCTTTTTGAGACTTTGATTTTTTGGTTTTGGTCAATATTTACAAAGTGTAATTAAGACACTTTACAATAATAGTAACAGCTCTGTTAAATTATCCCATGGAACTTCAAAGATTCGACATTAGACGTGGAATTAAACAAGGATGCCCAATTTCTCCTTTCTTATTTTATTGGTCACACAAGTTGTCACTTCATATAAATAAGGATAGTTTTAGGGGTATTCAGATACAAAACAGAGATTAAATGTTCACAATTGGCTGACACCACCATTTAAAAAAATAAATATCATAATGAAATCAAGAAAGCTATTGAGTGTATTAATGCCTTCACACATGTATCAGGTTTATCTCTGAATATTAGGAAATGTGAATTATTTCCGTTGAAAAGATGCGACTTAAACTCAGTATGTAATATCCCTGTAAAAGATGTGATCACATATCTTGGTATTACAGTTAGCAAAGATCAGAAAGAAAGGGCCAACTTATATTTCTTTCCCATTGTAGAATTGGAATGAGATTTAACTCCTGGTCATTAAGAGATCTTTCTTTATCTGGACGTGTACTTTTATCATTCTGAAGGTCCAGATGAGTTTATACCTCCCTTGCCTTGGATGTTCCTCTGTCAGTAACTAAAATGGTTGATACTAAATTATTTAACTTCATATGGAGGAATAAATCTCATTATTTAAGAAAAGCGGTAATATGTAGCCCCCAAGGTGAGGGAGGGTTGAATGTTTAGGATTTTAAATCCACTAATATAATCTTTAAGATTAAATGGATACAAAACTATTTAAGAAATAAGGATTGCATCTGGAATATCATCCCTAATTTAATATTCCAACAAATTGGTCTAGAATTCTTACTCAAATGCAACTTTGATATGGGTAAAATCCCTATTAAGTGTGCAAACTTTCATAAACAACTACTTCTAACTTGGAACCTCATGTACAAACAATTTTCCCCCTCATAGGTATACAATCTGGAATAATAAAGACAAATATAAAAACAAGTCTGTTTTTCCAGAACTGGTTTGACAACATTATTTGGGTTAAACAATTATTGAATAATGATGGACAACTATATGATTATCCAGAATTTATGAGAACACACAATGTTACATTCACTCCTGAGGAGTATCAAATTGTTGTTAGAGCGGTCCCTAAAGGTGCTATTCTTCTTTTAGGAGAATATAACAGTACTCCAAGTGCAACTGTTGAGGATTTTGTCGCCTCAATACAACTAGAAGGAATTGACATTTTAAACTATAAATGTAATAACATGTATATAGGAAAACTATGTCAATATGTTACTATTCCATCTGCTAAACTGTACTGGAATGCAGCCCTAGGACAAGTGAACTGGAACTGAAAGTTTCGTTGTTATCTGGTAAATATTGTATATCTAATAAGGTGAAAGAAGTATTATACAAACTCATTCATAGAGTCTGCCCTGTATAGACCTTTATTATACACCAGATTTAAAATAGCTATTGATAACAAATGTGTATTTTGTGATTGTGACCCAGAGACTCTTGACCATTTATTTTGCTCTTATGTCATAAGATTTTGGTGTGAGTTAAAAGAACATTTGTTAATTTGAAAGACTGATAGTGTTTTATTTTGAACCAAATTATATAGACCCTGATTTAACTTTCATTGTTAATTTGCTTCTTTCATGGAAGATTCTTTATCCATAAAATGAAGTGGGCAGAGAACAAACCCCTTTTCACATTATTTAAGACAGAATTTAAATATTATTTTGAAATGATCAGTAAATGTAAAAACAATAGCAATACGCACCTTAAAAGTATTTAACAAATTGAAAATAAAGCTTGATATGTAATACCCCTCTGTTAGGTTTATGTACTCTTGTTATATATATATATATATATATACACTTTTTTTGTTGTATTTGTTGTGTTCATAATAAAAATAAAAAATTTAAAAATATATTTTTTTAAAGTCTTGTTTTAAAAGTCTTGCAGTAATGCAATTTCAACAGCAGAGGGCACAAAGTTATTGAGTAAAACAGGCCTACAGTATCACTTTGGCAGGGGAAGTAAGTATCACACTAAAACGACTTCCTATCATTTAATAAAGTTAATAACAGACATGTCATAGACACAGAAGGATGGAAGCATCATTAAAAATGGTTTTAGACCCAACGACATTCAATAAGAGTTCATGAGCTAGGCCATTCTCAGCAGACTATCAGCAACCATACATCAACGATGCGTAAACGAATAACAGCGACACTGACGTGCAGTGTCAATGTCCCTTGATTTAAAAAAGTTATGATAATTTCTTCATGCTCAGGATCTCATACCAAATTGATCCCTATGATAGTCATTTACTTATTAAGTGCAGACTACAGAGCAATCTTGCAGCACGAACTTAACATTAGTTTCAACAAGTCAAGATGCCCATTGAAGTTATTTGCATAACTGAATCTCTGAGAGTTTAGGGAAATATTTTTACACATTTTCTTCCCATGAGCAGTAGTACTCGTGCCGACTGAAAGTGAAACGTGACGGTGTGAGCGAGGGGAAGTTGTGATCTTTTTGTCACCAGGTTGGTGTGTTGCTGGAGCCTAGAGGTCTCCCTAGGGTCAGGTCAGAGAAGTCAGGTCTGGCACAACAACAGGCTGTTCCTGGCCGTGTTCCGACACGACACTGGACCAGTAAAGACACATGAAACACCCGTCCTCATTGATGGATTCCTAGAAGGCAAATATTTCCCATCCTGGCATTGCAGACAATGTGTAACGCTACAGATACCCCAGGATGATCTCTGGCAGATTTTGTGAATGCCAGGGGCCATGTGCTAAAAACACACAGAGAAAAGTTAGTATCTCTTACAAACGTCAAAGTAAAGTTATTCTAGCCATGTTAAATGCCAGTCTTAACGTTTGCCTGTTACCTAACTGTACAGCACAGTGAGAGCGTCTCAGCACCTGTCTGTTTGTATGGTGTGTGTGTGTGAAGGAGGAGATACTCCCACTGGTTCTCTGACTGGAGCCCATAAAGCACACATTTAACACATGTCCTTCAAGCACGACATCCCTGTTTGGACTGCCAGGGTCAGTGGAAACATGTGTGTTTAGCACAGGAATGACCTACACCACATGACCAAAAGTATGTGGACATCTGCTTGATGAACATCTCATTCCAAAATCATGGGCATTGATATGGAGTTGGACCCCCCATTGCTGCATTGCTGCTATAACAGCCTCCACTCTACTGGGAAGGCTTTTCACTAGATGTTGGAACATTGCTGCAGTTCATCCCAAAGGTGTTTGATGGGAAGAGGTCAGGGCTCTGTGCAGACCAGTCAAGTTCTTCCACACTGATCTCGACAAATCATTTCTGTATGGACCTCGCTTTGTGCATGGGGGCATTGTCAACAGGAAAGGGCCTTCCCCAAACTGTTGCCACAAAGTTGGAAGCACAGAATCATCTAGAATGTCATTGTATGCTGTAGTTAAGATTTCCCTTCACTGGAATGAAGGGGCCTAGCCCGAACCATGGAAAACAGCCACAGACCATTATTCCTCCTCCACTAAACTTTACAGTTGGCACTATGCATTGGGGCAGGTAGGGTTCTCCTGGCATCTGCCAAACCCAGATTCGTCCGTCGGACTGCAAGATGGTGAAGCGTGATTCATCACTCTAGAGACGTTTCCACTGCTCCAGAGTCCAATGGCCAGCGAGCTTTACACCACTCCAGCCAACGCGTAGACTTGTGTGCGGCTGCTCGGCCATGGAAACCCATTTCATAAAGCTCCCGACAAACAGTTATTGTGCTGACGTTACTTCCAGAGGCAGTTTGTGTCAGTATTGCAATCTCGGTAAGATGATTTTTACGCGCTACGTGCTTCTGCACAGAGTTCTCGTTCTGTGAGATTCTGTGGCCTACCACTTCCCGGCGGAGCTGCTGCTGTTCCTAGATGTTTCCACTTCACAATAACAGCACTTACAGTTGACCGGGGCAGCTCTAACAGGGCAGTAATTTGATGAACTGACTTGTTGGAAAGGTGGCATCCTATGATGGTGCCACATTGAAAGCCACTGAGCTCTTCAGTAAGGCCATTCTACTTCCAATGTTTGTCTAGGAGATTGCATGGCTGTGTGCTTGATTTTATACACCTGTCAGCAACGGGTGTGGATGAAATAACCAAATCCACTCATTTGCAGCGGTGTCCACATACTTGTGTATATGCAGTGCATTCGGGAGATCTTCAGACATTGACTTTTTCCACATTGTTACGTTACATCCTTAATCTAAAATAATTTGTTTTTCCCGCCTCATCAATCTACACACAATATCCCATAAAGACAAGGCAAAAAGTGTATTTTTGTGTGTGCACATTACATTTACATAAGTATTCAGTATACGTATCCCTTTGCTGAGAATCAAAATTGAGCTCAGATCCATCCTGTTTCCATTGATCATCCTTGAAGTTTCTACAACTTTTAACTACAAATTAAGAAATTCATTTAATCCATTTTAGAATGAGGCTGTAACGTAATAAAATGTGGAAATGGGAAGGGGTCTGAATACTTTCCGAAAGCACTGTATAGTGTAGCTGGTTTACTGACAGACCATACAGTCTGTCATGTTCATGTGAATTACTGGAAATTTGACATGGATTTGAAAATGCATTCCAGGATATATACATATATGAAAAGCACATCTGTGAAAAGAGAATATGGGTGCAAATGTGTCTAAGAGAAACAGAGAAAGAGACAGGGAAGAATGACACTGTGAGCGAGACAAAACGTGTAGTTGATGTTAGCGTCACCAAAGAAAGAGATTATACAGCAGTTGGCCTCTTCACTCTTTCTTAACGTTTAAACAGCCATTTTTGTATCTGTTTTCCATTTAGCATTCCATGTGAATTCACAATGCAGCTGCGCTGCTAGCAGCAAAGGTTTGGGTCTCACCGTGCATCCCTTTCAGATGGTTAAGCATTGCACCTGTACTACCATCTACTAGGGTCCTAGAAGTTATTCTAGCCAAAATCACAGAATCCCTGACATTAAAACAGAATTCAATAGTATTAAAAAATGTAGTGAACTTATTAGAAAATTTATTAATTTACCCAAGTTAAATCATAAGACATGCACAAAATGCATCAGTGATTCGTATTTTCCTGCAACTTTTTGAAAAGGCACAGGAACGCCCCGGTCTTTCACAAGAAATCCATAGCACGTTGGGGACGATAAAACAACGGAAGCCCATTCCTTTTCAAATGAAGGAAGCTAAGTGGGCGGGGACCGTTGGTCGATGCGGAGAATGGGAGAGAGACGTGAAAATTAGGGAAAGCTGAACTTTATGCAAATACTCTGACAACTCATTGCTATTGACCAAAGCTCACTCAAGTTTCCAGCTCCTACTCAATTGGCTGTTGATACCTAGGCACCATCTAGCCTTTTTTTTTATTTTTTTTATCTTGCTAGCACCAACATGACGGCTAAGCATGGATGGCTATCCGAATTTACAAGCATCTCGGCAATTGTGTGTGTGGTGCGTGTATGTCTAGTCTATACTCAGTGTAGCCGTTAGCAATAATGCTAATGATAAACGTCTGCGGGTAGATGGAAAGGGTTTCCCCAAAACCTTCTCAATTAAAGGTGAACTACAAAATAGCCTATGCCTACCCGGCTGAATGACATCATGATTATTTGCACCAATCCAGTTGCCATTTGTTGGTTTAAGCATTGTTGTGGACTTCCAATGCTGTTGTTTTTCTATTAAAACGTGATTTTGCAGACAAATTTATGGATTTTCTAGGGCCACACATGTACCTCAATTTCACCTTGCAAAGTTTGCATTTCTTTTTCATTTAACTTCTCATAGCATTGCCATACAGGACTTTGCTGCTGTTTGTTATGGGATTTTTATGAATAATGACTAAATTATGCATACATTTAACGTAGAACTATAACTGAACAGGATACTACCCCGTCACTGTATTAATGTATGAATCTTATTTTAATCATAACACTGAATATAATGTGTTTAGTTTTAGTCAAGAATTTGAACAAGCGCTTTCTGTTCCTTGTTAGAAACAAATGGAGCCATCGTCAGACCGGCTGGAATACTGTGTTCCTTACAGGACATTCTGTCCCCACCCAGGGAGGGGAGATACCTTGGGCTTGTAGTAGATTGTTTAACAGGTGGCAGACAATGTGAGAAGGCTTGTGAACTATATTGAAAATAAAAGAGCCGCACACTCTAGGAGCTCAGATGCAAAAATGTAATACCAATGTTTCGACAGCCAAGCTGTCTTCATCATCACTTTATTGCCATTGTATCTGAGAGGGACATTTATGACGAAATGTGAGGTATATAGACCAATGAACAAGAAATGATAGGCAGAACGTTCCCGTAAATAAACATTTGACTATTGTAGACTGGGCCTCTGTTTTTATTTCTATCAGTATCCTACAAATCCTGATATAACAGACTGAGTAATTTAATTTAATTGGTTAAAGAACATGAGAACTTAATTCTCCTAACATGTTGCTTGCCTTTCCAACTGTCAACAACGATGATAGTGAGGTGCAGAGTCAACTCTAAATTGATTCGTCGACTCCCATTTCTGAGTGCCAAGATTTGAGTTTCTATTGGACAACTTCAAGTATGTCCCTCCGGTTTGGTTCTGTTTAAGAAACATTTTGCAACAGAATCGATGTAATGAAGCCCCAAGCAAGCCAGCACGAGGGAGAGGAGGCAAAAAAAACATGGTGAGCATATGTCTTGGTAATCTGTTTCGCATGCCTCAGAAATTGACCAAAGTAGCCTAAAGTTCACCTCTTTCCCCAGGCCTTTATAGCCTATAACAAGCAAAATAATATGTTTTGTGATAACTGCACTGTGATTTTAATTTTTTTTCAGTTTGGGATTTTTGTTAACATTAAGTATTCCAATTTCATTTAAAAATTCACGCCCCTAGCAGGAAGCACTAAACCACAGCTGAGAGTACTCTCTTCCTCTCTCTGTCTTACACCCCCTTCTGTAGGCCCAGGAGGGTTTCCTGACCATATAACCTGACCAGGAAATACTCTGGGCCCAAGTTAAAGTTAAAGATCCTGTTTTCAAACCCCTCTCTGTCTCATCTGCCCTCTCTCTTTCTCAGGTCCTGTCAGTCTGTCTGTTTGTCTCTCTCAAGACACAGGGGGGGGAGGGCTTGGGAGGAATGTGGCGGTTGCCATAGGAGATCTTAAAACGGAACAGCAATCACCTGCCGGCTCAGCCTCAGACCGCTTAAAATTGGCCAGGAGGTTTTCCTGACCAGAAACAACTCTAGGCCCTAGTTATAGTCTAGTGTTTTCCTGGTAAAGTCCTGGCCCTACTCTTATACATAGCATGAAATGCCAATTGTCCACCAGCCAATCCTAAACACAACCTTAACTCAATATAACCCCTTTAACTAGGGATGTTAACAGTTAACCGTTAATCGGTTAGCCGCCAAAAATGCATTTGACCGGTCATGATTTATTTGTCTAATTTGCATACATTTAGTGGAATTAAAATTGGCTCATGTGTATTTTCATTAGTTGTCAAGCATCTTATTTATCACATGCGCACAGCATACAGAGCCCAGTTGGGGGAAAAAAGCTGGTACTGGAGTGAAAAGTGCTTTTGTTAGCCCAGTCGTCATTGCACAACAAATAAATTCTTAAATGTAAATCGGAAGTTAAAAACTGTTTTGATAGCCACAACTAAAAATAGCTACTATTTGTATTTCTCAATCTCAACTCATAACTAAAGTGTGACTCCCATTCCAGTGCATAGGCTATAGTCAACAGTAGGCAGGCTATAGTCAACAGTAGGCAGGCTATCAGAGCACCACCCACCACTTTGTAATGTGAGCGTGAGGCAGCATAATTGTTTGAAACCTGAACGTTCCACTTTACTTTAAATAACGAGGCATGTCTTACCTTGCTTTAGAGTAGCCTAGCCAAAATCCAACCATAGAAACATGGAGGCAATTATTTTATAAAGATTTCCTCATACCATTAACCATCATTTTCTACTGCTCTATTGGTTTTCATTTCAACTTTCTTTCGTTGTCCAGAACCTAACCATGTTAGTTGTTGCTATTAGATTCTCTTTATACGTCTCAGATATTAATCTCTGTCACATATAGAACCGCTTGGAAAAACAGAGACATCGTAGAGGGGTCAGAAAGGGACAAATGGTGAAGAGTGAATGTCAATGTCTAGCAAGATTGGTGTATATGTGTGACAATGGAAAAACGCTTTGAGATGAGAGGGAGGGAGGGCGCCCTTGTGTGTTTTGGGTAGAGGTGGATGGGCGGAGCAGAGGAGGATGTGTGACAAGTCAGGGCTTACGATTGGTGGGAGGCACAAGTGGGACAATTTCCATACGGAAAAAGGCTAAACACCTGACTAAGATACGGACTAAACAACACCTGACTAACATACACAGCCCTTCAGTAGGGTAATAATAGCACACTGGTTGCCCAAGACAAACACAGACAAGGTGCCCCATATCAGATGACGTGCATACACCACATCACACACACACACAAACAAATAGCTTCCAGACACAACACTCTCTGTCTTCTTAGTTCTATGACGCTGACCACCACCATATTACTCAACAATCAATACTGGGTAATTGTCTTTCATTTGTGCTGCAAAAACACCTGTTGGCACATCATACAAACAGGCCAAAACCTATATTGTTTTTTCAGTGATATGGGTCAGACCTGGGTTCAAATACTATTTTAAATATCTCAATTACTTTCACATACATTCGAAGTATTCAGATGTCTTTTCAAATAAAAGATAAGTAGTTGAATATTTCAATGCATTTGAAAATACCCAAAATACCCAAATACACTGACTCAAATACAACTCCCATGCATTTGACCTATATTTGAAAATACTGCTTGGCTCAACACATAGGGCTGCTGCGGGCCCGGGGAGGTTTTGTTAACCTTCCGGGTCAGTCAATTATCCGTCAATTGCCCAGTTAGGCCAGTGATTTTTTGTTTGTTTGTTTGTAATAATGCTATATAATTGATGGGAAAAAACAGAACATTCCAGAAACGGTTAGTTCATATAATGATAAATTTAAAAAAACATACTAGATCTGACTTTGCTGATAGCTACATTGAGGTAAATCATTCTTACTATTTATTTATTTTTACCTTTAGGCAAGTCAGTTAAGAACAAATTCTTATTTTCAATGACGGCCTAGGAACAGTGGGCCTGTTCAGGGGCAGAACGACAGCTCGGGGATTTGAACTTGCAACCTTTCGGTTACCAGTCCAACGCTCTAACCACTAGGCTACTCTGCCTTCAGAAAGTATTCATACCCCCGGACTTATTCCGCATTTTGTTGTGACCAACTGAATTCAAAATAGATTTCTCACATATCTACACACAATACCCAATAATGACAAAGTGAAAACATGTTTAGACATTTTAGCAAATGAATAGAATGTGAGGAAATACTTTGTAGAAGCACCTTCTTGGGTATGTCTGGATCAGCTTTGTACATCTGGATTTGGGGATTTTCTCCCATTCTTCCTTGCAGATTTTCTCAAGCTCTGTTAAGTTAGATAGGGGGTGGCGGTGAACAGCAATCTTCAAGTCTTTTCACAGATTTTCAATGGGATTCAAGTCTGTACTTTGGCTGGGCCACTCAGACTTTCACATTCTTGTTCTGAAGCCATTCCAGCATTGCTTTGGCTGTATGCTTGGAGTCATTGTCCCGTTAATCTTTGCCACCCAGTCTAAGGTCATTTCAAATCAAATCAAATGTTATTTGTCACATACACATGGTTAGCAGATGTTAATGCAAGTGTAGGGAAATGCTTGTGCTTCTAGTTCCGACAATGCAGTAATAACCAACAAGTAATCTAGCTAACAATTCCAAAACTACTACCTTATAGACACAAGTGTAAGGGGATAAAGAATATGTACATAAAGATATATGAATGAGTGATGGTACAGAGCGGCATAGGCAAGATACAGTAGATGGTATCGAGTACAGTATATACATATGAGATGAGTATGTAAACAAAGTGGCATAGTTAAAGTGGCTAGTGATACATGTATTACATAAAGATGCAGTAGATGATATAGAGTACAGTATATACGTATACATATGAGATTAATAATGTAGGGTATGTAAACATTATATTAGGTAGCATTGTTTAAAGTGGCTAGTGATATATTTTACATCATTTCCCATCAATTCCCATTATTAAAGTGGCTGGAGTTGAGTCAGTCACCACTCAATGTTAGTGGTGGCTGTTGAACAGTCTGATGGCCTTGAGATAGAAGCTGTTTTTCAGTCTCTCGGTCCCAGCTTTGATGCACCTGTACTGACCTCGCCTTCTGGAAGGTAGCAGGGTGAACAGGCAGTGGCTCGTGTGGTTGTTGTCCTTGATGATCTTTATGGCCTTCCTGTGACATCGGGTGGTGTAGGTGTCCTGGAGGGCAGGTAGTTTGCCCCCGGTGATGCGTTGTGCAGACCTCACTACCCTCTGGAGAGCCTTACGGTTGTGGGCGGAGCAGTTGCCGTACCAGGCGGTGATACAGCCCGACAGGATGCTCTCGATTGTGCATCTGTAGAAGTTTGTGAGTGCTTTTGGTGACAAGCCGAATTTCTTCAGCCTCCTGAGGTTGAAGAGGCGCTGCTGCGCCTTCTTCACGATGCTGTCTGTGTGGGTGGACCAATTCAGTTTGTCTGTGATGTGTACGCCGAGGAACTTAAAACTTACTACCCTCTCCACAACTGTTCCATCGATGTGGATAGGGGGGTGTTCCCTCTGCTGTTTCCTGAAGTCCACAATCATCTCCTTAGTTTTGTTGACGTTGAGTGTGAGGTTATTTTCCTGACACCACACTCCGAGGGCCCTCACCTCCTCCCTGTAGGCCGTCTCGTCGTTGTTGGTAATCAAGCCTACCACTGTTGTGTCGTCCGCAAACTTGATGATTGAGTTGGAGGCGTGCGTGGCCACGCAGTCGTGGGTGAACAGGGAGTACAGGAGAGGGCTCAGAACGCACCCTTGTGGGGCCCCAGTGTTGAGGATCAGCGGGGTGGAGATGTTGCCTACCCTCACCACCTGGGGGCGGCCCGTCAGGAAGTCCAGTACCCAGTTGCACAGGGCGGGGTCGAGACCCAGGGTCTCGAGCTTGATGACGAGCTTGGAGGGCACTATGGTGTTAAATGCCGAGCTGTAGTCGATGAACAGCATTCTCACATAGGTATTCCTCTTGTCCAGATGGGTTAGGGCAGTGTGCAGTGTGGTTGAGATTGCATCGTCTGTGGACCTATTTGGGCGGTAAGCAAATTGGAGTGGGTCTAGGGTGTCAGGTAGGGTGGAGGTGATATGGTCCTTGACTAGTCTCTCAAAGCACTTCATGATGACAGAAGTGAGTGCTACGGGGCGGTAGTCGTTTAGCTCAGTTACCTTAGCTTTCTTGGGAACAGGAACAATGGTGGTCCTCTTGAAGCATGTGGGAACAACAGACTGGGATAGGGATTGATTGAATATGTCCGTAAACACACCAGCCAGCTGGTCTGCGCATGCTCTGAGGGCGCGGCTGGGGATGCCGTCTGGGCCTGCAGCCTTGCGAGGGTTGACACGTTTAAATGTTTTCCTCACGTCGGCTGCAGTGAAGGAGAGTCCGCATGTTTTGGTTGCGGGCCGTGTCAGTGGCACTGTATTGTCCTCAAAGCGGGCAAAAAAGTTATTTAGTCTGCCTGGGAGCAAGACATCCTGGTCCGTGACGGGGCTGGTTTTCTTTTTGTAATCCGTGATTGACTGTAGACCCTGCCACATACCTCGTGTCTGAGCCGTTGAATTGAGATTCTACTTTGTCTCTCTACTGACGCTTAGCTTGTTTGATTGCCTTGCGGAGGGAATAGCTACACTGTTTGTATTCGGTCATGTTTCCGGTCACCTTGCACTCTGAAGCGGGTTCTCATCAAGGATTTGCCTGTATTTGGCTCCATTTATTGTTCCCTCTATCCTTACCAGTCTCCTTGTCTCTGCCAATGAAAAGCCTCCCCATAGCATGATGCTGTCAACACCATGCTTCACGGTAGGGATGGTGTTAGACAGATGATGAGTTGTGCCTGGTTTAGCATTCAGGCCAGATATACTGAACAAAAATATAAAACGCAACACGCAACAATTTCAAAGATTTTACTGTGTTACACTTCATGGAAGGAAATAAGTTAATTGAAATAAATTCATTAGGCCCTAATCTACGGACTTCTCATGACTGGGCAAGGCACAGCCATGGGTGGGCATAGGCCCACCCACTTGGGATCCAGGTCCACCCACAGGGGAGCTAGGCCCAGCCAATCAGAATGAGTTTTCCCCACAAAAGTTTTTTTTTTTTTTTACAGACAGAAATACTAGTCATGTCCAAACAATTGAATTGGACACATGTGGACTCTAATTAAGCTATAGCGACATCTCAAGGATGAGCAGAGGAAATTGGATAGACCTGAGCTCACTGTGAAGTGTCATAGCAAAGGGGTATGAATACTTATGTACATTTGCAAACATTTCTAAAAACATGTTTTCACTGTCTTTATGGGGTAATGTGTGTAAATGGGTGAGAAAAATATATATTTAATCCATTTTGAATTCAGGCTGTAACAACAAAATGGGAAGACTTTCTGAAGGCACTATGTGGTTGTCCCACCTAGCTATCTTAAGATCAATGCACTAACTGTAAGTCACTCTGGATAAGAGTGTCTGCTAAACGATTCAAATGTAAATGTAAGTCTTGGTTGAATCTTTGCGATGCGGAATTCAGGCATTATGCGCTATTTGAACGAAGTCTTTCCCAAAAATCTTCCTAATTAAATGTTGACTGCAAAGTCCCCTACCTGGCAGAATTATACACTGCTCAAAAAAATAAAGGGAACACTTAAAGAACACAATGTAACTCCAAGTCAATCACACTTATGTGAAATCAAACTGTCCACTTAGGAAGCAACACTGATTGACAATAAATGTCACATGTTGTTGTGCAAATGGAATAGACAACAGGTGGAAATTATAGGCAATTAGTAAGACAACCCCAATAAAGGAGTGGTTCTGCAGGTGGTGACCACAGACCACTTCTCAGTTCCTATGCTTCCTGGCTAATGTTTTGGTCACTTTTGAATGCTGGCGGTGCTTTCACTCTAGTGGTAGCATGAGACAGAGTCTACAACCCACACAAGTGGCTCAGGTAGTGCAGCTCATCCAGGATGGCACAGCAATGCGAGCTGTGGCAAGAAGGTGCTGTGCTGTGTCTGTCAGCGTAGTGTCCAGAGCATGGAGGCGCCACCAGGAGACAGGCCAGTACATCAGGAGACGTGGAGGAGGCGGTAAGAGGGCAACAACGCAGCAGCAGGACCGCTACCTCCGCCATTGTGCGAGGAGGAGCACTGCCAGAGCCCTGCAAAATGACCTCCAGCAGGCCACAAATGTGCATGTGTCTGCTCAAACGGTCAGAAACAGACTCCGTGAGGGTGGTATGAGGGCCCGACGTCCACAGGTGGGGGTTGTGCTTACAGCCCAACACCGTGCAGGACGTTTGGCATTTGCCAGAGAACACCAAGATTGGCAAATTCGCCACTGGCACCCTGTGCTTTTCCCAGATGAAAGCAGGTTCACACTGAGCACATGTGACAGACGTGACAGAGTCTGGAGATGCCGTGGAGAACGTTCTGCTGCCTGCAACATCCTCCAGCATGACCGGTTTGGCGGTGGGTCAGTCATGGTGTGGGGTGGCATTTCTTTGGGGGGGCGCACAGCCCTCCATGTGCTCGCTAGAGGTAGCCTGACTGCCATTAGGTACCGAGATTAGACCCTCAGACCCCTTGTGAGACCATATGCTGGTGCGGTTGGCCCTGGGTTCCTCCTAATGCAAGACAATTCTAGATCTCATGTGGCTGGAGTGGGTCAGCAGTTCCTGCAAGAGGAAGGTATTGATGCTATGGACCGCCCGTTCCCCAGACCCGAATTCAATTGAGCACATCTGGGACATCATGTCTCGCTCCATCCACAAACACCACGTTGCACCACAGACTGTCCAGGAGTTGGCGGATGCTTTAGTCCAGCTCTGGGAGGAGATCCCTCAGGAGACCATCTGCCACCTCATCAGGAGCATGCCCAGGCGTTGTAGGGAGGTCATACAGGCACGTGGAGGCCACACACACTACTGAGCCTCATTTTGACTTGTTTTAAGGACATTACATCAAAGTTGGATCAGCCTGTAGTGTGGTTTTCCACTTTAATTTTGAGTGTGACTCCAAATCCAGACCTCCATGGGTTGATAAATTTGATTTCCATTGATCATTTTTGTGTGAATTTGTTGTCAGCACATTCAACTATGTAAAGAAAAAAGTATTTAATAAGAATATTTCATTCATTCAGATCTAGGATGTGTTATTTTAGTGTTCCCTTTATTTTTTTGAGCAGTGTATAATTGTTTGTATCGCAGGGCCTCTCATCTTTTTAAGTGGGAGAACTTGCACAATTGGTGGCTGACTAAATACTTTTTTGCCCCACTGTATGTAGCCTACACTGTCAAATGTGTAGCACATAAAAAACACAGCTAGACAAACAGTGCAAAATTGAATTAAAAGGGCAATTGTTTTTACTGTTTCCAGACCTCGAAAGGGATCTCCCGATGTGGTTTAAGCATTGTTGTGGACTTAAAATAAAAAATAATCACAAAAGTGTGATTGAGTAAAACCTGAATGAAACAAGGTAAATAAGAAAAATACTAAAATGGGAAATTAGAATTTAGCTAAAGATAACTGATTTTATAGGGCCCTACAACCACGGCTCTAATTAAGTGACAATGCCGGAGAAGCCAGTGTTTGGACGATATATATATAAAATAGGCACGGCTGTTGTTAACAGTGCCAATATATCCTCCAAACATCGGCTTTGAGGGCATTATCACTTTAATACAACGGGCTACCAACATATTCAAATAATGATCGACATTTTCATTAGAAACGTTATTTTGACGAATTTATTCATACTATTTCATCCTTCACCAAGAGCCTTGACACAAATCTAGGGTTCCTACCCAAGCTGGCTGGTCATTCGTTCTATCGGTTCGGTTGCTAGAGACACGACCCAGTTGTTCAGTCTTTTTGTTCTGCATCTATGGATGAGACTCAGTTGTTGGTTCTAAATGTTCCATTGCCATACTGGCTGGTAACGTTCTTATCCCTTGCTTGCTAGCTAGCCAACTACGCCTAACTTACTGTTACGTCAGTGCAGCCAGAATAACAGCAAAGTAGCTGCATTCGCATAAGCTGTTTTCTAGTGACATTTATTTGAATACATCCAGGACAATGAACTAATGAGGCGCGGTTTCACCTGGCATAGAAAATGTGCTCACTCGTCAGGACACTGTTGTTCAGAGGAGCTAGACAACACAGCTAACCCAATCACGTCAAATTGAAGCTGGAAAGACTGCAAACTAGCTGCACTTTGTTTCATTTGACCTTTTTTCAATTGACATTTCTTTGTATATATCCATACAAATTATGCCAGCTGATTCATGCTTTTGAACTGACTGAGACACGCTGCCTGTCGGTCTCATCCCGACACGTTCATTACTATGGGACAGCTGGAGATCGAATTTGAATATTGAAACAATGTTGCAAATGCCAGAGACAGACAGCAAGGTTTATACAAATCTCCACTGTTGAAAATCAAATGTCTGTCTAAATGTGTAGATGCTTTTTTATAGTGGAGTTCAAATGTATAAAGTGCATGGCTGGGCTGATGAGACAGTGGATTGAGCAGTCGGATGAAACAGAGTAAATAGGCATTTTAATGTCATATATTTAGCCGGTGGTAACTTGTGGAATAGACACCGGCTGGAATATGGTTTTAACCAATCAGCATTCAGGATTACACCCACCAGTTGTATAAATTAAAATGTTCTATTGGTAGCACTGATGCTCCTAACTTTAAAAAAGAGGAGCACCACATAATGTAGGAGCACCAGATGTATGTTTTATTGATTTAGACGTAGCCAACATTGGGCCTATATGAATCTTACTTCTGATGCACATCTGAAGAAGATATCCTTTTTCCTTTCTAAGCCACCAAATGTTTGCATGAAAGTCGGGCTATCAGGTTGTTAGTGCAATATGGGCAACATCTAATAGAATGATTACTCTATGGTTGGTGTTCTTTGGCATAACAACAGAAAATCCAGGTAGGTGTTATGACAGGATAGGAGCCAAAGTGCTGGTCAGTGTTTCTCAGAGGACCCTAATATCATTTGAATAGATGCATAAATGTTACATTTAGACAAAGATTTTAGAATAGGCTATATGATTCAGAAGACGCCATTGCACAAACATGCTGATATACACTACCACAGGTAGCAACCTGTGTTAGAGCTAACGTTTACTTTGCCCTAGCTAAAGGGCAGCTAGCTAGTAAGCGATTAGCATTAGGCACATGCTAGCTTCCTTAGACTAACTCGCATTTCACAAAGAGCAAGATACACAAACAAATATTATAATAGAAAAAATATGTGGAACAGTGTAGAGAACAGTGTCGCAGTGAAATATTGTTCCTTTCTCTGTCTGTCTGTGTGTCTGTGTGTCTCACCGTGAGGGAGGTGAAGGTCAAGCAAATGCCACCGAAGCCGTTGAAGGAGAGGGCCAGAAAGATGAGAGCAGAGAGCCCTGATAAGAGGAGAGAGCAGCAAAGCATTGTTTAAAAATAACTATGTCTGTCATCTACAGGTATCAGCAAGTGACTGTGTGTATTTTGTGTTGTTGGGGATAATGTCTATCACTTACGTGGAGGATCGTACGCTGATATTGACATTATGGCACAGGAGAGACCAAAACAAAAACTGCAGAAAAATAACGTTTAATTTTTAGATGAATATATAAAATATGGAATACATTATTATAAATGTACTAACAAATAATGGTCCATTTTAGGCCAAGGAGAGAGATGGGGTTTATTTGTCAAATATCTCTATCTGCTCTCCATCTCCCACTTTTTCCCCAGGAAGAGATTCCAACGAGGCTGGTGTTCTCCTACACCCATGATCAGTCATTACAGAGTTCACACACCGCTTTCGTCTGTCCTACACACAAAATTAATAAGGCCCTATTCCCACTACGAGAGATGGAGAGTCTGAGGAACGGACAGGCAAAAGAGATTTCTACTTTTCAATTCACATCACATCCTTGCCTTACCTTACCTTTCATTGTGGTTGGCAATGCAACATTCTCGCTCCTCAGCTCAAACTGCCCGTAAATATTTCAGAAGCCACTAGCACAAACTATTTAACGATCCCAGCAACTTTTCTTCTGAAACATAGTACAATATTGAATAATGCAACCAAACCATATTACTCTCGTGAATAATGCAACAATCCACAAGCATTTGCAGACAATTAAGGATTTATGTTCTTGTCCATACACATTAAAATTAGCTAACAATACACAGCTAACTCCTGCGAGTTAGCGAACAAACTTGCTTCATGATCAAGTAACGTTGGCATATCAATCATGAATGTTTACCCCTCTATTTCAAATATAAAAGTACTGTAACGTTATCATACAGTGTCATTCATATTATAATATAGGCTACACAGCTAGGTAACGTTAGCTAGCATACAAAATAATTCCTGCATCCTCACAAACATGCTGGCTGTAGCTGAATGCTGACGTTTCACTGAAAACTTTGATAATTCCCTAGGGAGTTGCTTCTTGCCTGGATCTCAGCTATGCAAAAAAAATTAAAACAAGATTTAAAGCTAGGGCAATCATTTCAGAATGTAACAGACTGTTACTACAATTTCCGGAAAAACTACATGGAACCCAATATGGTTCTATCTGGAACCAAAAATTATTTTCCTATGGGTACAGATGAGTATCCTTTTTAGTTTGCTTTTTTTCCTAAGAGTGTAGAGGGAGGCAACTGGCGGGCGAGTGTCGTGCGCTACTTCTAGAGGCAGCGGTCGAGGCATGACAGTGTCATGCCGTTGCCCTCTTTGGGTACAGCAAGCCCCATCCCCCTCTCCCTGTCTCCTACACCCAGGCTGCTGTGGTCAGAGAGGAGATTATCCTGGAGGAGATTATCTCCTCATGGCCACAGTAGAGAGAGAGAGTGAATTTTCATAGAAGAGAACAAAGGAATTTCTTCCACCTCACAGAACTTGAGGTCCGAACAACATTTATGTTCTGGAGGTATAAAAGAGCGGTGAAGAATCCAGCTACAAACTGGTCCGTTTGGTACAATTTTGTGAAACTCATGGGAGACAATACGGCCACATTACCATAACGCTGTTTCTATAATATCCTCAGATATGAGGTTTATAACTAATAGTTGTATAAGATGAATGAGTGTGGATGATACTGTTTGTGAAATTGTGTAATGTGATTTTGGACTGTTTAATGAAGGAAACTCCAATTCCCTTTGGAGTTTAACTAAATCAGAGGACCGCCCACCAGCACAGTTATGGTCGGGCATCCTGGGACAGGCCTTTTTCTGCTCTCCCGATTAAAGCCCCCACGTTGAGAATTTCTTAACAGACCATGTTTCCCTCAATTACGAGAGGACAAAGGTTGTAGACCAGCTTATCTCGATAACGAGAGGGCCAAGGTTTGAGTAGATGGCTGAATCTTTTAACCATACCACGTGGTTAAACTCTTAGACTATCTATACCGACAGAATAAGAACAAGTCTTTGATATTAATTACTAGTCTCCAGCTAGGAATTCGGTATCATTGAACGCGAAGAACGACAACCGCCGAAACATCTATCCATGACGACATGAATGAATGTCACTCTGAACTATCCATTCTAACCACGACAGAGAGGGCGGACAGACTCGTAAATATATATATTGATTGTTATAATTATCAACTCTGTAGTGACTTCTCAGCTGACCCCCACTCCCCTTTTGTCTAACAAGCCGCCATGCCGGTTTAGCCCACTAGGGCACATTCCCATATCCTTTCTTGTAACCATATTTACTTTGTTTGTGTGTGCACTTCTGTGATTGTTTAGCATACTCTGTATTTCTGAGATTTGGCTTTCCTCCGGCATCTAGACGGATTACATACAACCAGCGGGTTTTACAGTTTTTCGCACAGATAGGAAGCAGGCTCTCTCTGGCAAGAGCAAGGTTGGTGGGCTCTGCTTTATGACCAATAACACATGGTGCGACGGGGGAAATGTACAGGACCTTGCTAGTTTCTGCGTCCGGGACTTGGAATACTTGATTCTAAAATTATGTCCATTTTACCTGACGAGAGAGTTCACCGGGATTGTCGCCATGGCTATGTACATCCCGCCCCAAACTGACACCAAAAGGGCTCTCAAAGATCTTCATTGGACCCTGAACAAAATGGAAACCTCATTCCCGAAGGCAGCGTTCATTGTGGCGGGGGACTTTACCAAAAGTAATTTGAGAACCGTGCTCCCAAAAATTCTACTCTTGACCACTGCTACATGAATTTTCGACACAGGTACAAGGCCCTCTTCGGTCCTACTTTTGATAAATCCAACCATGACTCCATCTTGCTTCTTCCCAACTACAAGACTCAAGATGGAAGTTCCGGTGATCAGGGCTGTACAGCGTTGGTCCGACCAATCAGAATTCACGCGCCACTGTTTTGATCACGCGGACTGGAATGGGAAATGGTCCAACCACACAGACAACCTAAAAAAGTTGTCGGCGGCTCTTCAACCTCAGGATGCTGAAGAAATTCGGCATGTTCCAGAGGGATCTCACAGTGTTCAACAAGAGCCCCATCGAGAGCATACTGTCGGGCTGCATCACAGCCTGGTACAGCAACTCTTAACACCACGGACCACAAGGCATTGGGTACACACTGCCTGACCTACAAGACACCTACAACACCAGGTGTCGCTGGAAGGCCAAGAAGATCATCTAGCCTCAGACCATCAGGCTGCTGGATAGCCACCACTAGTCAGCTACCTACTCCCCCTTATGGTTATTATTTTACCCCTTTATCTCCCCAATTTCGTGGTATCCAATTGTTTTTTTAGTAGCTACTATCTTGTCTCATCGCTACAACTCTAGTACGGGCTCGGGAGAGACGAAGGTTGAAAGCCATGCGTCCTCCGATACACAACCCAACCAAGCCGCACTGCTTCTTAACACAGCGCGCATCCAACCCGGAAGCCAGCCGCACCAATGTGTCGGAGGAAACACCGTGCACCTGGCAACCACGGCCCGCCACAGGAGTCGCTGGTGCGCGATGAGACAAGGACATCCCTACCGGCCAAGCCCTCCCCTCATTCATCCATTGTTGATATAGTCCCAAAATGTTTTGCATGTCAGCAATCAAGTTTAAGATGTTTAACTTTCAAAATGCTTGAAAACTTGATTGCTGACATGCAACACATTTTGGGACTATATTAACAATGGACTAAAGAAACATTTTCCTTTAAGTATGCTATGTTCAGAACTCGTGAGAAGGTCTTGTGCTAGCAGGGACAATATCATTCAATAACATTTTTGATTTATTGCCTAGCAGCGGCCCTGGAGCACTTAGTGGTATAGTGCCTTGCTCAACGGCAGTTGATGGTATAAAGGATATTGAAGCCGTTAACTCTCCAGCTAACTCTCAAGGCTACCACCGCCCCCAACAGTAACGTATGCTCTTTTACATAATAGTGTAGGTTAACGGCAAGGATAAACCCATATCAAGATATACCTTGCTCATATCCATATCAAACGATATCGAAACCATACCGAATTATCGCTATTGGTGCCCACCACTAGTTAATGTTCTATTATTACCTGCCGAGGAGGCGTAGTGGACGCGGGCCGTACTTGTCCATGAGGATGCCCAGGGGCAGGGTGGCAGCGCTGAGGAGGAAGGAGCCGATGGTGAAGCCCAGGTTGAGCATCTCCTCCTGGTCCACACAGCTCACCCAGATACCACTCTCCCAGGAGGACTTGTTGCCCAGCGCCAGCATGTGGGCCTTCGTGTCATTCTCTATGGTAGAAAAAGGGGGGAGTGGGAGAGGTGACCCCTCATCCTTGATAACATATAATGTATGCTGAGGAATAGTGTGTGCATGAGAGACAGCGTGAAACTGCCTTCCTCCTCTCTGTGTGTGTGTTCTACCTGAGCAGAGGTGTGAGTAGAAGCCCTCGCCCTTCAGCATGAGGAGGAGTGAGCCCCATCCCAGCAGCACGGCAGAACACAGAAGGTTCTCCAACACCGCCGTCATAGCCATCCACCAGCGCCTCCTATAGGCCTGGAGGAGAGAGGGCGCCATTGCTGCTGCTGCTAGCGAGAGAGAGAGATTCATGTAGATGTTACAGCCAACAGTACAGTATTAGACTACACATTTCCAGCTATAGGCCAGTATGTCACTTTGACAAGTGGACACTGGCTAGGATCCAGTCAGTGAGAGGGGGGCATCTGTGTCAGTGGTCTTGAGTTTGCCTAAGTGGGGGTTGGACAGATGTGAACAGGAAACCCATTCAACATAATTTATGAGGGAGTCCGGTGTGTGTGCGCGTGTTTTTGTTTAACTATCCTTGTGGGTACCAGAAGTCCTCACAAGGACAGTAAAAAATGAACTTTTGGCAAGTAGGGCCATTTTGCCGGTCCCCACGAGGCAAAATGCTATTTTATGTTTGGTTTACAATTAGGGTTATACTTAAGTTTAGGGATAGCTATAGTTTTAGGGTTATGGTTAAGGGTTAGATTTAGGGTTAGGGAAAATAGTATTTTGGATGGGAATCAATTATTTGGTCCCCACAAGGAGAGCAATACAAAACTGTGCATGTGGGTCTTAAGGACAGACCGAGAGCATGTGTTTTATTGAGAGATGGCTGTGAGAAAAAAAATAAAAAAATGGGTGGTGTGTGTCGGGGGGAGATAGAGAATGTGTGTGTGTGACTGTGTGTAATGTGATTAAGCATAGAACAGCTCAATCCTTTGTCCCAAGAAAGTATCTGAAGAGGGCAATCTCTTGTAACTGACACCCCATGCTGGACACACAATCACACACGACTCTCTTTACTCTCTCAACAATGAGGAACATCTTCACAGGCACTTTGCAACGTACACTACCGTTCAAAAGTTCAGGGTCACTTAGAAATGTCCTTGTTCTTGAAAGAAAAGCACATTTTTTTGTCCATTCAAATATCAAACTGATAAAAAAATACAGTGTAGACATGGTTAATGTTGTAAATGACTATTGTAGCTGGAAAAGGCACAAAAAAACACACACAAAAAAAATGGCTTATCTACATAGGTCAGGTCGCAAATGTAAATGAGGACTTGTTCTCAACTTGCCTACCTGGTTAAATAAAGGTGAAATAAAAAAAATAGGCGTATTAGAGGCCCATTATCAGCAACCATCACTCCTGTGTTCCAATGGCACGTTGTGTTAGCTAATCCAAGTTTATAATTTTAAAAGGCTAATTGATCATTAGAAAACCCTTTTGCAATTATGTTAGCACAGCTGAAAACAGTTGTGCTGATTAAAACTGTCCTTCTATAGACTAGTTGAGTATCTGCAGCATCAGCATTTGTGGGTTCTCTCACTTCACAAGATTTCCTGCCTCTTTTCCCCCCTACTTGTGCTGTTATCACTCCTTCCTTCCCCTTGGCCTTGAGTGGGTAAATAGTTGTTTGTAATAAAGAGGGGAGTGTAGAAGGGTGACTGTACCAGTGTAAGAAATGTGGACATGTTATTTATGGTGCACTACTCAAAAATATAACATCTAAATTCCATCCCCTTGTATTTGTTTTTCAATTATTCAACATTCACCATTCAACAAATCTCTGACAGAGCGAGAGACTGAACCCCAACACTAGACGGAAAGACAGGTTTACGGCCAACTGAACGACTCGTCCATTAGCACAGTCCTGGGAGCTGAGGTGAATACGCACTACAGAGGCTTGCAAACAAGTAGAAGCACAAAAAAACAAGGTCATTTACAGTTAACAAACACCTGTCAACCCCTATCATATCACAGCGAAGTGTGTAATGTTTGTGTCTGTTGGAGAAAGAGCAGACCACAAACCCACATTATTTCCTGCAGTGCCTGTATCGCAGACTACTGTACACCTCTAGCCTAGCTAGGATACAGGTGAATGATGCAACATGATGTAACAAACTTCTACTTGATATTTACTCAGCTATGGATAAGGCTGTGTGTAGGTTAGAGGTTTGAAAATGTGTGGAAGCCTATTAGAAATACTTATGACATGGTTATTATTACACTGTTTTTAAAACTAATTCTCTCCACTCTCTCTCTCCCCAAGGAATCATTCTGAATCTGACCTTGACCAGTGGGGTTTACCAACCTCATGGGCTGGACAACAGGACAAGACATCAGGAAAAACAATTTACTTTCATGTTCTCATTCAATAAACAACACACAGCACGGGACTTCTGTTCCCAATGGTGTCTAAAAAACACAACCCCGCCAATAGTGCGTGATCAGTGACTCACTCACAGCTGTCTCTCTACGGGCCTAACCTCAAACTTGTCTCTCTGGTTACCGACTCTGTGGGGTGGTAGTGGGTCTTCGCTATGTTAGGAAGGAAGTGAAGTTCATTCTTGCTGACCCCATGTCCTCAAATTTAGGACCCACACACACACATATATATACATACACACACACACACATATTAGAGGTCGACCGATTATGATTTTTCAACGCCGATACCGATTATTGGAGGACCAAAAAAGCCGATACCGATTAATCGGACGATTTAAAAATGTTTTATTTGTAATAATGACAATTACAACAATACTGAATGAACACTTATTTTAACTTAATATAATACATAATTGAAATCAATTTATCCTCAAGTAGATAACGAAACATGTTCAATTTGTTTTAAATAATGCAAAAACAAAGTGTTGGAGAAGAACGTAAAAGTGCAATATGTGCCATGTAAGAAAGCTAACGTTTCAGTTCCTTGCTCAGAACATGAGAACCTATGAAAGCTGGTGGTTCCTTTTAACATGAGTCTTCAATATTCCCGGGTAAGACGTTTAAGGTTGTAGTTATTATAGGACTATTTCCCTCTATACCATTTGTATTTCATTAACCTTTGACGATTGGATGTTCTTATAGGCACTTTAGTATTGCCAGTGTAACAGTATAGCTTCCGTCCCTCTCCTCGCTCCTCCCTGGGCTCGAACCAGCAACACAACGACAACAGCCACCACATCAAAGCAGCGTTACCCATGCAGAGCAAGGGAAACAACCACCCCAAGGCTCAGAGCAAGTGAAGTTTGAAACGCTATTAGCGCGCGCTAACTAGCCAGCCATTTCACTTCGGTCACACCAGCCTCATCTCGGGAGTTGATAGGTTTGAAGTCATAAACAGCGCAATGCTTGACACACTACGAAGAGCTGCTGGCAAAACGCACGAAAGTGCTGTTTGAATGAATGTTTACGCGCCTGCTTCTGCCTACCACCGCTCAGTCAGATACTTAGATACTTGTATGCTCAATCAGATTATATGGTCAGTCAGATTATATGCAACACAGGACACGCTAGATAATATCTAGTAATATCATCAACCACGTGTAGTTAACTAGTGATTATGATTGTTTTTTATAAGATAAGTTTAATGCTAGCTAGCAACTTACCTTGGCTTACTGCATAACAGGCAGTCTCCTTGTGGAGTGCAACGAGAGAGAGGCAGGTGGTTATTGCGTTGGACTAGTTAACTGTACGTTTGCAAGATTGGATCCCCCGAGCTGACAAGGTGAAAATCTGTCTTTCTGCCCCTGAACGAGGCAGTTAACACACTGCTCCTAAGCCGTCATTGAAAATAAGAATGTGTTCTTAACTGACTTGCCTAGTTAAATAAAGATTAAATAAAGGTGTAAATAAAATTAAAGATTAAATCAAATTGCCGCCCAAAAATACCGATTTCCGATTGTTATGAAAACTTGAAATCGGCCATTCCGATTAATCAAAAAGGTTTGGACATACCTGCTCATTCAATGGTTTTTATTTGTACTTTGTATTTGTACTTTTATTTGTATTTTCTACATTGTAGAATAATAGTGAAGACATGAAAACTATGAAATAACACATTTCCTCCTGTACTCCCGGTTCACCCACGACTGAAGTCGTGCCTGGCCATGCAACACCATCATCAAGTTTGCAGACGACACAACAGTAGCATTCCAGAGGGACATCAGAGACTGTAACGTTCTTTGCTTCACGGAAACGTGGCTCACTGGAGAGACTCTATCCGAAGCGGTGCAGCCAACGGGTTTCTCCACACATCGCGCAGACAGAAACAAACATCTTTCTGGTAAGAAGAGGGGCGGGGGCGTATGCCTTATGACTAACGTGACATGGTGTGATGAAAGAAACATACAGGAACTCAAAATCCTTCTGTTCACCTGATTTAGAATTCCTCACAATCAAATGTAGACCGCATTATCTACCAAGAGAATTCTCTTCGATTATAATCACAGCTGTATATATCCCCCCCCAAGCAGACACATCGATGGCTCTGAATGAACTTTATTTAACTCTTTGCAAACTGGAAACCATTCATCCGGAGGCTGCATTCATTGTAGCTGGGGATTTTAACAAGGCTAATCTGAAAACAAGACTCCCTAAATTTTATCAGCATATCGATTGCGCAACCAGGGGTGGAAAGACCTTGGATCATTGTTACTCTAACTTCCGCGACGCATATAAGGCCCTGCCCCGCCCCCCTTTCGGAAAAGCTGACCACGACTCCATTTTGTTGATCCCTGCCTACAGACAGAAACTAAAACAAGAGGCTCCCACGCTGAGGTCTGTCCAACGCTGGTCCGACCAAGCTGACTCCACACTCCAAGACTGCTTCCACCACGTGGACTGGGACATGTTTCGTATTGCGTCAGACAACAACATTGACGAATACGCTGATTCGGTGTGTGAGTTCATTAGAACGTGCGTTGAAGATGTCGTTCCCATAGCAACGATTAAAACATTCCCTAACCAGAAACCGTGGATTGATGGCAGCATTCGCGTGAAACTGAAAGCGCGAACCACTGCTTTTAATCAGGGCAAGGTGTCTGGTAACATGACCGAATACAAACAGTGCAGCTATTCCCTCCGCAAGGCTATCAAACAAGCTAAGCGTCAGTACAGAGACAAAGTAGAATCTCAATTCAACGGCTCAGACACAAGAGGCATGTGGCAGGGTATACAGTCAATCACGGACTACAGGAAGAAATCCAGCCCAGTCACGGACCAGGATGTCCTGCTCCCAGGCAGACTAAATAACTTTTTTGCCCGCTTTGAGGACAATACAGTGCCACTGACACGGCCTGCAACGAAAACATGCGGTCTCTCCTTCACTGCAGCCGAGGTGAGTAAGACATTTAAACGTGTTAACCCTCGCAAGGCTGCAGGCCCAGACGGCATCCCCAGCCGCGCCCTCAGAGCATGCGCAGACCAGCTGGCAGGTGTGTTTACGGACATATTCAATCAATCCCTATACCAGTCTGCTGTTCCCACATGCTTCAAGAGGGCCACCATTGTTCCTGTTCCCAAGAAAGCTAAGGTAACTGAGCTAAACGACTACCGCCCCGTAGCACTCACTTCCGTCATCGTGAAGTGCTTTGAGAGACAGCTTCTATCTCAAGGCCATCAGACTGTTAAACAGCCACCACTAACATTGAGTGGCTGCTGCCAACACACTGACACTGACTCAACTCCAGCCACTTTAATAATGGGAATTGATGGGAAATGATGTAAATATATCACTAGCCACTTTAAACAATGCTACCTTTTATAATGTTACTTACCCTACATTATTCATCTCATATGCATACGTATATACTGTACTCTATATCATCGACTGTATCCTTATGTAATACATGTATCACTAGCCACTTTAACTATGCCACTTTGTTTACATACTCATCTCATTTGTACATACTGTACTCGATACCATCTACTGTATCTTGCCTATGCTGCTCTGTACCATCACTCATTCATATATCCTTATGTACATATTCTTTATCCCCTTACACTGTGTACAAGACAGTAGTTTTGGAATTGTTAGTTAGATTACTTGTTGGTTATTACTGCATTGTCGGAACTAGAAGCACAAGCATTTCGCTACACTCGCATTAACATCTGCTAACCATGTGTATGTGACAAATTAAATTTGATTTGATTTTGATTTGATTTGGTAGGCCTGATCACCGATCCTCAAAAGGTTCTACAGCTGCAACATCGAGAGCATCCTGACTGGTTGCATCACTGCCTGGTACGGCAATTGCCAGGCCTCCGACCGCAAGGCACTACAGAGGGCAGTGCGTACGGCCCAATACATCACTGGGGCTAAGCTGCCTGCCATCCAGGACCTCTACATCAGGCGGTGTCAGAGGAAGGCCCTAAAAATTGTCAAAGACCCCAGCCACCCCAGTCATAGACTGTTCTCTCTACTACCGCATGGCAAGCGGTACCGGAGTGCCAAGTCTAGGACAAAAAGGCTTCTCAACAGTTTTTACCCCCAAGCCATAAGACTCCTGAACAGGTAATCAAATGGCTACCCGGACTATTTGCATTGTGTGCACCCCCCTCCCAACTCCTCTTTTACGCTGCTGCTGTTTCTCTGTTTATCATATATGTGTAGTCACATTAACTATACAATCATGTACATACTACCTCAATTGGCCCGACCAACCAGTACCCCAGCACATTGGCTAACCGGGAAATCTGCATTGTGTCCCGCCACCCACCAACTCCTCTTTTACGCTACTGCTATCCTCTGTTCGTCATATATGCATAGTCACTTTAACCATATCTATATGTACATACTACCTCAATCAGCCCGACTAACCGGTGCCTGTGTGTAGCCTCGCTACTGTATATAGCCTCGCTACTGTTATTTTTCACTGTCATTTTTATTTCTTTACTTACTTATTGTTCACCTAATACATTTTTTGCACTGTTGGTTAGAGCCTGTAAGTAAGCATTTCACTCTAAGGTCTACTACACCCGTTGTATTCGGCACACGTGACAAATTTAACTTTGATTTGATTTGTTTAACACAAGAAGGTGTTAAACAAATCAAAAATATATTTGATTTGAGATTCTTCAATGTAGCCACCCTTTGCCTTGATGACAGCTTTGCACACTCTTGGCATTCTCTCAACCAGCTTCATGAGGTAGTCACCTGAAATGCATTTCAATTAACAGGTGTACCTTGTTAAAAGTGAATTTGTAGTATTTCTTTCCTTCTTAATGCGTTTGAGCCAATCAGTTGTGTTGTGACATGGTAGGAGTGGAATACAGAAGATTGCCCTATTTGGTAAAAGACCAAGTTCCATATTATGGCAAGAGAAATGACAGTCCATTATTTTAAGACGATGCGGAAAATGTTAAGAAATTTTAAAGTTTCTTCAAGTGCAGTCGCAAAAACCATCAAGCGCTATGATGAAGCTGGCTCTCATGAGGACCGCTACAGGAAAGGAAGACCCAGAGTTACCTTTGCTGCAGAGGATAAGTTCATTAGAGTTAACTGCACCTCAGATTGCAGCCCAAATAAATGCTCCACGGAGTTCAAGTAACAGACACGTCAACAACTGTTCAGAGGAGACTGTGTGAAACAGGCCTTCATGGTCGAATTGCTACAAAGAAATCACTGCTAAAGGACACCAATAAGAAGAGACTTGCTTGGGCCAAAATACACACGCAATGTACATTAGATCAGTGGAAATTTGTCAAAATTTAGATTTTTGGTTCCAACCGCTATGTCTTTATGAGACGCAGAGTAGGTGAACAATTTTGGCATGGGTGGTTCCCACCGTGAAGCATAGAGGAGGTGTGATGGTGCTTTTGCTGATGACACTGATTTATTTAGAATTCAAGGAACACTTAACCAGCATGGCTACCACATTCTGCAGCGATACGCCATCCCATCTGGTTTGCGCTTAGTGGGACTATAATTTGTTTTTCAACAGGACAATGACCCAAAACACACCTCCAGGCTGTATAAGGGCTATTTGACCAAGGAGAGTGACGGAGTGCTGCATCAAATGACCTGGCCTCCACCATCACCAGACCTCAACACAATTGAGATGGTTTGGGATGAGTTGGACCGCAGAGTGAAGGACAAGCAGCCAACAAGTGCTCAGCATATGTGGGAACTCTTTCAAGGCTGTTGGAAAAGCATTCCTCATGAAGCTGGTTGAGAGAATGCCAAGAGTGTGCAAAGCTGTCATCAAGGAAAAGGGTGGCTACTTTGATGGATCTAAAATATTAAATATATTTATTTATTTGTTTAACACTTTTTTGGTTACTACATGATTCCATGTGTTATTTCATAGTTTTGATGTCTTCACTACTATTGATGTCTTCACTACTATTCTACAATGCACAAAATAAAGAAAAAATAATTGAATGAGTAGGTGTCCAAACTTCTGACTGGCACTATATATATTAGTTCAAATAACCAAGTTTATTTTTACACATCTCCATCACATTAGCTAGCAGCAGTTAGCCAGCTAGTTCCAATGGCAAAATATTGACATTGACCGGTTTGCCAAATGAGGACTGAAGTTTTTTTTATTTTTTTTTATTTTATTTTATTTCACCTTTATTTAACCAGGTAGGCTAGTTGAGAACAAGTTCTCATTTGCAACTGCGACCTGGCCAAGATAAGGCATAGCAGTGTGAACAGACAACACAGAGTTACACATGGAGTAAACTATTAACAAGTCAATAACACAGTAGAAAAAAAGGGGAGTCTATATATACATTGTGTGCAAAAGGCATGAGAAGGTAGGCAAATAATTACAATTATGCAGATTAACACTGGAGTGATAAATGATCAGATGGTGATGTACAGGTAGAGATTGGTGTGCAAAAGAGCAGAAAAATAAAAATAAATAAATAAAAACAGTATGGGGATGAGGTAGGTGAAAATGGGTGGGCTATTTACCAATAGACTATGTACAGCTGCAGCGATCGGTTAGCTGCTCGGATAGCAGATGTTTGAAGTTGGTGAGGGAGATAAAAGTCTCCAACTTCAGCGATTTTTGCAATTCGTTCCAGTCACAGGCAGCAGAGAACTGGAACGAAAGGCGGCCAAATGAGGTGTTGGCTTTAGGGATGATCAGTGAGATACACCTGCTGGAGCGCGTGCTACGGATGGGTGTTGCCATCGTAACCAGTGAGCTGAGATAAGGCGGAGCTTTACCTAGCATGGACTTGTAGATGACCTGGAGCCAGTGGGTCTGGCGACGAATATGTAGCGAGGGCCAGCCGACTAGAGCATACAAGTCGCAGTGGTGGGTGGTATAAGGTGCTTTAGTGACAAAACGGATGGCACTGTGATAAACTGCATCCAGTTTGCTGAGTAGAGTGTTGGAAGCAATTTTGTAGATGACGTCGCCGAAGTCGAGGATCGGTAGTATAGTCAGTTTTACTAGGGTAAGTTTGGCGGCGTGAGTGAAGGAGGCTTTGTTGCGGAATAGAAAGCCGACTCTTGATTTGATTTTCGATTGGAGATGTTTGATATGGGTCTGGAAGGAGAGTTTAGAGTCTAGCCAGACACCTAGGTACTTATAGATGTCCACATATTCAAGGTCGGAACCATCCAGGGTGGTGATGCTGGTCAGGCGTGCGGGTGCAGGCAGCGAAGTATCTAGGTTGGTAACGTTACCCGGCTCAGTTAACTACAGTCACTTCCAAAATAGTAACGTTAACTAACCTGGTTAATGTCAGCTCAGCTAACAAGCTAGCTAGCTAACTTGGCCTAATTAATAGGCATTATTGTCATCCAAAGATAACAAGCAAATATCATAACATAACAAATCGACTTTTGTCATTTTAATAACGAATTAACAAGCACATATAGCTATCTACGTCTGGAAGAAATTGCTAAAACGCTATTCAAACGCTTCAGCTAAACCAAAATGTAACGTAAGGAAATAGCTAGTTAAAAGTCTCGTGCCACGTGTGTGAGAAGTGAGGCCGGTGCTTGTGGCATTTCGGCACATTTTCTAGCTTTTATTTGTCGCGTTTACTGTCGCTTTTACATATAAAGTCAACTAAAATATGTTTACGTTTCCAATTTTAAAAAAATAACACTTACTTCAGTTGTCTTTCTTTCTCAAAAAAAACCCCACAGTCTGTAGTACAGAACTCTGAGAGAAAGTTTCTAGCTGTAGAAAACTATTTTTCAAATGTCACGTTCTTCTCTTCCTAAAACAAAACACTGGTCTCTTATATCAAAACTACACCGTCTTCTTACGAGTCTTTACTGACACGGCATAATGTAAACGTTTTTTTTTCGTGTACTCTTTCTCTCCCACTCTTCGGTTGACTCCCCTTTCTCTCCGAATTTGACTTCACTCATTGTAATTTGACTTCCTAGCAATCCGCCCACTCCCCACTATGGGTAGCCTATTTGTATTCCTTTGTCTTTGTCGTGGATTTCTCTGCCAGTGCGGACTGGGCGTAGGCTACCTGTAGTCTCCTGGAAAGTGACAACGATGAAAACGTGAGAGTGAGGAAGAAGATTTTCACCTTTTCACATAAAAACATGAAAAGAAGATAAACTCCCTTTTCCTCCATTATACCTATTCGAATTGGTGACATTAAGTTTCATATATACAGGACAGAAATTCACCTTCTCTATCTGTAACCTCTAACAGTGCCAACATTTTCTTTGGGTACCCTCTCAATTAAATGGGCCCCCTATCCTTCAGAGCACACAGCATAGGGTACGGGGCCCCAGTCCCCGAGACATGGGGGACGCCTGTAGGCCAGAAATGGTATTGCAACAACTATGTCTGAAACTTTTAGTCTGTGAACTGAGCTGGTCTGATCACAAGTTCAAATCAAATTGTATCAATTGTGTCACATGCAATAGAACAGGTGGAGGGAGACCTTACCATGAAATTCTAACTTATGACTTATAACTTAACCAAAAATGTAAAGTTTTTAAAAAAGTAATACAACATGTGCTAAATAAACTAAAGGAAAAATAGTAACACAAGACAATGACAGTAACCAGGCTATATACAAGGGGTACCTGCACCAAGTTAATCTGCAGAGGTACGGGGTTGTCAAAGTAATTGAGGTAATATGTACATGTAGGTAGGGGTAAAGTGACTTTGCATAGATAATAAACAGAGAGTAGTAGCAGCGTATGTAAAGGATGTGAAGGAATGTGAATGTATGTGCGTGTGCGTGTGCGTGTGTGTGCGTGTTGGAATGCCAGTGTAGTATGTGTGAGTGTGTGGTTAGTGTCCCTTCAGTTTACATTGAGCCTGTGCAAGAGAGTCAGTGATAAAAAAAAACAGGTAATCAAGGGGTACAACGAGGGGGTCAATGCAAATAGTCTGGGTAGCCTTTTGATTAACTCTTCAGCAGTCTTATGGCTTAGGGGTATAAGCTGTTAAGGAGCCTTTTGGTTCCAGACTTGGCACTCTGGTATCGCTTGCCGTGTGGTACCAGAGAGAACAGTCTATGACTTGGGTGAATGGAGTCTTTGAACATTTTTAGGGCCTTCCTCTGACACCGCCCGGTATAGAGGGTCAGGGTGGCAGAAAGCTCGGCCCCAGTGATATACTGGGCCGTATGCATTACCCTCTGTAGCACCTTGCAGTCGGAGGCCATACCAAGCGGTGATGCAACCAGGATCCTCTCGATGGTGCAGCTGTATAACTTCTTGAGGATCTGAGGTCACATGCCAAATCTTTTCAGCCTCCTGAAGGGGAATAGGCATTGTCATGCCCTCTTCCTGACTGTGTTTTTGTGATTTGGACATCAAGAAGTGATTTGGACACCAAGAACCTTGAAGCTCTACTACAAATCAAATCAAATCAAATCAAATTTATTTATATAGCCCTTCGTACATCAGCTGATATCTCAAAGTGCTGTACAGAAACCCATCCTAAAACCCCAAACAGCAAGCAATGCAGGTGTAGAAGCACGGTGGCTAGGAAAAACTCCCTAGAAAGGCCAAAACCTAGGAAGAAACCTAGAGAGGAACCAGGCTATGTGGGGTGGCCAGTCCTCTTCTGGCTGTGCCGGGTGGAGATTATAACAGAACATGGCCAAGATGTTCAAATGTTCATAAATGACCAGCATGCTCGAATAATAATAAGGCAGAACAGTTGAAACTGGAGCAGCAGCACGGTCAGGTGGACTGGGGACAGCAAGGAGTCATCATGCCAGGTAGTCCTGGGGCATGGTCCTAGGGCTCAGGTCCTCCGAGAGAGAGAAAGAAAGAGAGAAGAAGAGAATTAGAGAACGCACACTTAGATTCACACAGGACACCGAATAGGACAGGAGAAGTACTCCAGATATAATAAAACTGACCCTAGCCCCCCCGACACATAAACTACTGCAGCATAAATACTGGAGGCTGAGACAGGAGGGGTCAGGAGACACTGTGTCCCCATCCGAGGACACCCCCGGACAGGGCCAAACAGGAAGGATACAACCCCACCCACTTTGCCAAAGCACAGCCCCCACACCACTAGAGGGATATCTTCAACCACCAACTTACCATCCTGAGACAAGGCTGAGTATAGACCACAAAGACCTCCGCCACGGCACAACCCAAGGGGGAGGGGGGGGGGGGGGGGGGCAACCCAGACAGGATGACCACATCAGTGAATCAACCCACTCAGGTGACGTACCCCTTCCAGGGACGGCATGAGAGAGCCCCAGTAAGCCAGTTAGAGGCAGAGAATCCCAGTGGAAAGAGGGGAACCGGCCAGGAGGAGCAAGCCCATGTAATGCTTTGTAGGTCAGCAGTAAAACCTTGAAATCAGCCCTTGCTTTGACAGGAAGCCAGTGTAGAGAGGCTAGCACTGGAGTAATATGATCAATTTTGTTGGTTCTAGTCAGGATTCTAGCAGCCGTATTTAGCACTAACTGAAGTTTATTTAGTGCTTTATCCAGGTAGCCGGAAAGTAGAGCATTGCAGTAGTCTAACCTAGAAGTGACAAAAGCATTGATTAATTTTTCTGCATCATTTTTGGACAGAAAGTTTCTGATTTTTGCAATGTTACGTAGATGGAAAAAAGCTGTCCTTGAAATGGTCTTGATATGTTCTTCAAAAGAGAGATCAGGGTCCAGAGTAACGCCGAGGTCCTTCACAGTTTTATTTGAGACGACTGTAGACGACTGTAATTAATTAATTTTCAGATTCAACAGAAGATCTCTTTGTTTCTTGGGACCTAGAACAAGCATCTCTGTTTTGTCCGAGTTTAAAAGTAGAAAGTTTGCAGCCATCCACTTCCTTACGTCTGAAACACATGCTTCTAGCAAGGGCAATTTTGGGGCTTCACCATGTTTCATTGAAATGTACAGCTGTGTGTCATCCGCATAGCAGTGAAAGTTAACATTATGTTTTCGAATAACATCCCCAGAGGTAAAATATATAGTGAAAACAATAGTGGTCCTAAAACGGAACCTTGAGGAACACCGAAATTTACAGTTGATTTGTCAGAGGACAAACCATTCACAGAGACAAACTGATATCTTTCCGACAGATAAGATCTAAACCAGGCCAGAACTTGTCCGTGTAGACCAATTTGGGTTTCCAATCTCTTCAAAAGAATGTGGTGATCGATGGTATCAAAAGCAGCACTAAGGTCTAGGAGCACGAGGACAGATGCAGAGCCTCGGTCCGATGCCATTAAAATGTCATTTACCACCTTCACAAGTGCCGTCTCAGTACTATGATGGGGTCTAAAACCAGACTGAAGCATTTCGTATACATTGTTTGTCTTCAGGAAGGCAGTGAGTTGCTGCGCAACAGCCTTTTCTACAATTTTTGAGAGGAATGGAAGATTCGATATAGTCCGATAGTTGTTTATATTTTCTGGGTCAAGGTTTGGCTTTTTCAAGAGAGGTTTTATTACTGCCACTTTTAGTGAGTTTGGTACACATCCGGTGGATAGAGAGCCGTTTATTATGTTCAACATAGGAGGACCAAGCACAGGAAGTAGCTCTTTCAGTAGTTTAGTTGGAATAGGGTCCAGTATGCAGCTTGAAGGTTTAGAGGCCATGATTATTTTCATCATTGTGTCAAGAGATATAGTACTAAAACACTTGAGCGTCTCTCTTGATCCTAGGTCCTGGCAGAGTTGTGCAGACTCAGGACAACTGAGCTTTGAAGGAATACGCAGATTTAAAGAGGAGTCCGTAATTTGCTTTCTAATAATCATAACCTTTTCCTCCTTTTCCTACAGCCCTGGCGACGTGTAAACGAGCATCAGGAAATTGAGTTTATCATAGTTCATGTGGGATTCAATTACATTTTGAAAGGCAGCTCAAAACAGCTGAAGATGGATTTTAAAGAACTGATTTGGTCACTACTTGACACCAACAAACACCCAATAATATCTGGCCCTCTGCCCTCCCTAAATCTTGGCATTGAACAGTTCAGCAGACATTTAGCCCTCCATAACTGGTTACGAGACTATTGCAGCTCTGTGGGTGTAACATTTCTTGAACATTTTGATATCTTCTGCAAACAAAGCTCGTATTAAAAGGAGGATGGGATCAACCCAAATATTTTGGGTTCCTGCATCCTTTCACAGAAGGCTGCATTGAGACAATGACTTATCAATGACTCAAGCCCAGATCATTTAATTAATGCTGTGCTTTAAGGTAAGTCTCAATGGAAGGCTGTACCATTTGAGTATCTATTAATATCTGTCCTGTGATGCCATAAGATGTAGGAAATAGCCTAAACAGGAGTCTATTTAGATACATCTGAGTGACTTCAGGAATGAACACCATTTTAGTTTGTCTTTCAGATTTTTTTATTCAATGGAGTGAAAAGCTGTGTGCTGCCTGCTTTGATATCAGAGCTAAATGACTTAAACACTACTATTTGAAGCACAGCTTTAACTCAATAATAAGCCCACTGCCTTGTCTTTATCATGATTGCCTGTGCACATTTCAATCCATCAATGCACTCAAAATGTATTTATCTTGATTCCATCACGTGACATCGAGAGACGTAGTTCTGGGAAAATGTGTGCATTTTACCTGTCCTATGTGTGGATTCAAACAACCCTTCTCAGAGCTAACACTCTTACATCATTTAAGGGGACATTTAAAAAGCCATAACATGCCCATTTAAGAATTGTGATTATGGCACTAATGGGTATACTCATTTAATGCCCACAAGAGTAGGAAACATGCAGTTGCTGTTAGTTCCGACTTCTGTGAAGATGTTGTATTTGTGGAAAGTCTCCCGGTCACTAGTTCAGTTCACCCTGATGAAGAGTGTCCCACTCAGAGTGCAGACACTTTTGACCCCCCTGAGTGTCAGTTTGACACAAACGAGCTGAGAGCTCAGTTAAACACAAATATGGCCTCTCTATTCTTAAAAATGCAACGTGTTCTCTATGTTTCTGACTACTCATCACAGTAAATAGTTAGGCACAGGTAGGCAGATAATTTCTCTCTTTCAACCTCTGGTCAAGGAAGTAATACAATATGTATCACTGAAAAATGAATACACCATTAGTGATGCTGCCCTTGACGAAGTAGTCGAGGCAGTCATGGACAGCAATGTTTTTGCCAGTGCCACTGCTAAAGGTGCAGTGATGTCAACTTCTAAGCACAGGAAAACCTTTGCTGGAAAAGAACTACCATTTAGCCTTGCCAGTGCAGTAATGCTGATATACAGTGGGGCAAAAAAGTATTTAGTCGACCACCAATTGTGCAAGTTCTCCCACTTAAAAAGATGAGAGAGGCCTGTAATTTTCATCATAGGTACACTTCAACTATGACAGACAAAATGAGAAAAGAAATCCAGAAAATCACATTGTAGGATTTTTAATGAATTTATTTGCAAATTATGGTGGAAAATAAGTATTTGGTCAATAACAAAAGTTTATCTCAATACTTTGTTATATACCCTTTGTTGGCCCTCTCCAGCCTGTCCGGTGCCGCCGGAGTCTCCAGCCTGTCCGGCGCTGCCGGAATCTCCCGTCCATTTAGGACCCATGGCTAGGGTCTCCAGTCGGAGGTCGGTGGCGAGGGTCGCCGCTCGTAAGAGGCCACGGGGGCGGTTGAGGAGGCGGACAAAAACTGTGGTGAAGTGGGGTCCACGTCCCGTGCCAGTGCCGCCACCGCAGCCAGACCCTCCCCTATAGGTTCAGGTTTTGCGGCCGGAGTCCGCACCTTTTTTTTGGGGGGGGGGGGGGGGGGGGTACTGTCACGTTCTGACCGTTGTTTTGTCTTTATAGAGTATGGTCAGGGCGTGAGTTGGGGTGGGCAGTCTATGTTAGTTTTTCTATATTTTCTATTTCTGTGTTTGGCCTGATATGGTTCTCAATCAGAGGCAGCTGTCAATCGTTGTCCCTGATTGAGAACCATGTTTAGGCAGCCTGTTTTCCTTTGTGTTTTGTGGGTGGTTATTTTCAGTCTTTGTGTGTCTGCACCAGATAGAACTGTTTCAGTTGTCACTTCGTTGTTTTGTATTTTTAAAGTGTTCAGTTTCTTATTAAAAAGATGAACACTAACCACACTGCGCTTTGGTCCTCTCCTTCCACCGACGACATCCGTTACACCGATATGCTGTAGTTTTCACTTGTGATTAACCGATGTGTATAAGCGACGAAATAGGCACCCTTATTATTTTCGGTTCCACCAGGTCTTGTTTGTGACTACGTCACGCATTTTCATATCTGAGCGAGGGGCCCATCCTGCGGACAGGCTCATCCCCTCAAACCCCAGAGGCAAGAGACAGTCCTCTGACATGGGAGTCCAAATACCAAAATATTTTCCTACTTTGGTTTACTTTATTATCGCTCTTGATTTTTTTGTTCATTTTTAGGCTCATGATAAGCAGGCAGATATGGTGCACAGGGTATTTTATTTATATCGATGCATCATCGGGAATTTAAGGTCATAAGTCTCAATGTAAACGGACTGGGAAGTGCCATCAAGAGAAGTAAGGTAATAGCAGAGATGAAACGGGAGAGAGTTGACATACTATTCTGGCAGGAAACTCACTTATCCACACGAGAAACTCAAAAAAATGGGATACAGGAACACTTTTATTTCTTACAAAATGTGTAGAAGGGGAGTTGCAATCTGGATCCCAAATGCAGTTAATTTTGAGTCTATGACAGAAATAAAAGACAAGGAGGGTAGATTTATACTTGTTAAATGTAAACTGGATAACAAGGAAGTTACATTATTTAATGTATACGCACCCCCAGGGAGTGACATGGTCTTCTATGGGAAGGTGTTTGATTTAATTGCCACAGAAACTACTGGCACTCTTATCTATGGAGGGGATTTTAACACAATTCTAAACTCAAAACTGGACAGCACAAATCAAAATAGGAAAATGAGTCAAGTTGCTAAAAAGATCAATAGGATACTGCAGGATCTAGGACTGCTCGATGTATGGCGTGACACCCACAAGACAGATAAGGAATATACTTTTTACTCAGCCCGCCACACTGAATACTCCAGGTTAGACTATTTTTTCATGTACAGTGCAGATAGACACAGGCATAAGGATTGTAGGATCGGGCAGAGCGGCTTCAGATCATAATGGAGTTTACCTTACTCTACACCTTCTGTTATTCCTTGAAGACCCAGGCTCAAGTGTACCTAGATTGATGGATGTTTTACATCAATTTGGAACATATTCAGGGTATGTGCTTAATGTACACAAGACCCAAGTCCTAGTATATAATTATACCCCACAGGAAGAGCTGAAGAGCAGGTATAACTTCCACTAGACATCTTCATCCATTAAATATCTTGGAGTATATCTACCAAAAGATACACCCAAACCTTATTGCATGAATTACGATCAAATCAACAAGAAAATGTATGACCTAGACAGGTGGAATTCACTTCCCTTAGATCTTAGTAGGAGAATTGAAACAATCAAAATGAACATCCTGCCAAGGTTACTGTATTTGTTCCAATCACTGCCCATAGAAAATCCCACCTAAACAGTTTAGGGAACGGGATAAACGGATATCAAGGTTTATCTGGAACAGTAAGAGACCAAGAATTAGATATAAATTACAATTACCAAAAAACTGTGGGGGTATGGCCTTACCAAACCTAAAAGATTATTATGTGTCAGCCCAATTGAGACCTCTGTTGTGTTGGTGCAATTCAGAATACGAATCCAAATGGAAAGACATCGAGACTACTTTGACAGAGATACCCATAGTCAGTTTTGGGAAATAATGACATGGTAATAGAGATATACAATAGACAAAATCAGTGGATTAATTTCTCTGAAGACATGGTTTAGGGTAGTTAAGCAAAATAATTTAGACAGAGAGATCAAACTGCTGAGTTGGCCCGCATACGACCCCAGTTTCATCCCTGCAACTCAGGACAGCAGATTTAAACAACGGATGCAGAAAGGCATCACATCATTCATGTAACGTTTGTCGTCGGAAGGAGACCAAGGGGCAGCGTGGTAAGTGTTCATGATTCTTTAATTACTCAGAAACAAAAAGAATAACAAATGTCACATTATGCAAGCTTCACAGAGCTAACAAAAAAACAAGATCCCACAAACACCAAAAGGAGAATGACAACTTATATGTGATCCCCAATCAGCGACAACGATAAACAGCTGCCTCTGATTGGGAACCACACTCTGCAAAAAACAAAGAAATAGAAAAGATAGAAATAAAGAAACTAGAATGCCCACCCTAGTCACACCCTGGCCTAACCAAAATAGAGAATAAAAGTCTCTCTATGGCCAGGGCTTGACAATTCAGTACAATTATAAGGAATGGGGACCTAGATAACTTCCAGGACCTAAGTAAAAAACATGGCTTGGATAAACAAGATTTTTACAGATACCTACAAGTTCGACACTATTTCTTAAGGGAGACAAAAGTGATTGACCCTTGAGCACCTAAAAAATTAATCCAAGTAATTCACTAACACATACAACTTGGGGAGTAACAAAAAACCATTTCAAATCTCTACTTGGGTATTCAATCCCCAAAGAAACATTCTACAAACTATATTAAAAATAAATGTGAGGAGGAACTTAACATTGAAATAACTGATGAAACATGGTTGAACATATTAGAGCTTCCCCAACTCAAGGTCATGGAGAGAATTCTGTTGGAAGAATGTTATACGTTTGTTATACACCTAAACACCTAAACAAAACAGACTGGCTCACGACACCCTTGTTGGAGAGAATGCATGAACCATGCATGAAACATGAACACACTCCTGGCTTGAGAGATAAGCTCATCAGCTGTGTCTCCAGCAGACGTGATACCCTCTGTCATGGCATTGAAACGCCTGCTCCACAAAACTGCCCACACAGACCGTGAGGTTAAAACTTCTACCAGAGGCTGTGAACAAGCGATTCGGTGCCATTCTCTCTGAGCCTCTTTACTGTGTCGCCACCATGCCCGATGCTATGTACAAGGACCCCTATTTCGATGCAGACAAGACACAGGGTTTACGTGAAATGTTACAGACACAGCTGGACAAGATGGAAATGGACACAGTGACAGTGGACACCGACGAAGAGGACCCGCGACAGAAGAGGCCACGGACAGACAGAGTTGAAACTTCACTGCTTGACATGTATAATGAAATCCTGGTTGAGAATGAAATGACTGAACAAATGAGCAACGAAACAGCACAGCAAGTAAGTGAACGAAATACGTTTTGATTGTTTTACTGGTAATGGGGACATACGTAAATGCCAACAAAATAACTTTTTGGTCAGTGTGTGTGTGTTTCAACTATTTTACTGTACTAGAATGCTTAAAAGGCTGCTAAACATATTAAATATTGGTTATTGGTATCAGATTTGTTTGGCAAGGAAAATATTGGATATCGGTATCGGCCAAAAACGTAATATCGGTGCATCCCTAGCCCAGAAGTGTGAAGTTCTTGAAAACATACCTAAAGCTTCAAGGTCTATCCAAGTGGGGGAGAAATAGACAAGGCTGCCGATGTCTTAAAGAAGCAGGAAGTCAGTCTGGATGGTATGCATGGATGACTAGTCTAAAGTTCAAGATGGGGACCTATCGGACCAAGTTGAGCAGAGCTGGAATTCCTGAGGTCTCTGTGAATGCCGGGGAAGAGGAGCAGAAACAACCCAGAGAGATTGTAACCCCACTCAAACATCAAGAGACCCAGGTGAGCTAAGGTAAACTTCCTGCCATGCTTCCCGAGAGGGGAAGACCCAGAGTCTCTCAAGCAGATGAGACAGCAAATTATCAACGAGTTTTCAAAGACCAAGAGAAGCCTGCCATTAATAGACAAACTGACGCAGACAACTTTTCCCCTTTCGACGAAATGAGATCGTCAATGACGGCCCGCCAGGGAAAGGGTTCCTCGAGAACTGGCCAGCCCTTCACCTGGACTCTCAGGTAAAACAGCTGATATCTCTCTCTCTTTCTCTTATTTTGTCTCTGTCTCCCTCTCGCTCCCTTTAACCCTCTTCCCCTTTGGGAGATCTTTCTGTCAGTCAACATTGTGTTCAATGTGGCTTTTGTTTGTGGTTTGTTGTTATAATTTTGCAGGTGTGTGCAGAGTTCCACCGAGTAACGAACATCAAACTGAGGAGCTGATTTTATTATGTTGTTATTTGGTTTGATGGACGCCTTGCATCTGACTTATCCCTCACTTGATCCTCACTTTTGACCTAATACAAAAAGTCCTGATGGGCAGGTGAGGGGAAAATGCTTAAAGCCAAGCTTTTGTCTCAGATAAAGGACCTGTTGGAGCAAGAGTAATGATGTGTGGGTATTTGCCTTTAGAGGTATCTACCATCAATGAGGTTGTAGACGTTGTCTCCAACTCTTGCCCTTACATGGCTGCAAGGCCTTTCTCGTAGATACGTCTTTCATGTGTGACTCCACATAGTCCCATCATTGCCTTCTGAATCGCAGTATAGCCTCACACAGACAGTGTTTCCGATCGAAAACCAGACTTTCTTTCGAAGTTGTAAATGTTTTCCTTTCATTGTCATTGATGTTTGACATAAACCACGTCCAGTGGGTGTTATTTTTGACCACACAAATGTTTTAGCTGTTCTGCCCTTCAGTAGAACTCAATAGAAACAGAGATGGCTCTTTCTGTACTGCCGCTGTCAGTCAGCATGTCAACCATGTGGAGGGCTTGGTGAGAAAAGCGACAGTTGAGATTTGATATGCAGTCCAAATAAAGTCATGAGGTACACTATGTTCTGAATGTAATGGGGGTAAGCGAGAGAGTTCCTATGCACTAAAATGAAGCTGGAACATATTTTCTAAAATGTATGCATTACAACGGTTATAACAGTTAATGTTTTTTGATCATTGCAGCAGCTTTAATGTGTGGCTCCTAAATTTCCCGTTTTTGTCTAATCGCTGCAGCCCCATATACGGACAATGTTTCCGATAGAAAATTCAGTGACACCGATTGGATAGTCCATCTGTAGATGGTCTATAGACGCTCAATTAACTATCAATGAATGTTAAATGACGATCAACTAACCCTAACATATCAGCAGAGATGCAGTTGACATTTCCTTAGTTTCTTGATAGTTTGAGCATCGACAGGGCACTATCCGAATAGTGTTACAGAAAATGATTTGTAGTGGGACGACCACACATGTCATCGTGTGACTCCAAGTTTCCTTCAATATGATGGTTATTAAATCAATACTTTCCCATAATGTCACAACCTGATCTGTTTCATCTGTCCTTGTGCTTGTCTCCACCTTCCCCAGTATCCCCTGGCCCCTGACCTCAAGCCTGCCTGACCACTCTGCCTGCCCCTGATCTCAAGCCTGCCTGACCACTCTGCCTGCCCCTGACCTCGAGCCAGCCTGACCACTCTGCCTGCCCCTGACCTCGAGCCAGCCTGACCACTCTGCCTGCCCCTGACCTCGAGCCAGCCTGACCACTCTGCCTGCCCCTGACCTCGAGCCAGCCTGACCACTCTGCCTGCCCCTGACCTCGAGCCAGCCTGACCACTCTGCCTGCCCCTGACCTCGAGCCTGCCTGACCACTCTGCCTGCCCCTGAACTCGAGCCTGCCTGACCACTCTGCCTGCCCCTGACCTCAAGCATGCATGACCACTCTGCCTGCCCCTGACCTCGAGCCAGCCTGACCACTCTGCCTGCCAATGACCTCGAGCCAGCCTGACCACTCTGCCTGCCCCTGACCTCGAGCCAGCCTGACCACTCTGCCTGCCCCTGAACTCGAGCCAGCCTGACCACTCTGCCTGCCAATGACCTCGAGCCAGCCTGACCACTCTGCCTGCCAATGACCTCGAGCCAGCCTGACCACTCTGCCTGCCCCTGACCTCGAGCCAGCCTGACCACTCTGCCTGCCAATGACCTCGAGCCAGCCTGACCACTCTGCCTGCCCCTGAACTCGAGCCAGCCTGCCACCCTGTACCATTTAGGACTCTGCCCTGGCTATGAACTCTTGCCTGTCCCCGACCTGCCTTTTGTCCATCCCTTGGACTATAATAAATATCAGAGCTCAAACCATCTGCCTCCTGTGTCTGCATCTGGGTCTCACCTTGTGTCGTTATTCATAAAAGCATTTCCACTGACATTTCTCAAATAATGAATTTTACAGAGACAAAAATATCTAATCTTGTCTTTACTCGCATAAAAAGGTTTGATGGAAACCTGGTTTGTGTCACAGTTGGTTCGTGTGTGGGGGGAAGGCATTTTGTAATGTTGAATACACAGGCATAGGAATATTAAAGTCTGGTTTGAGTTGTCAAGAACATTTTAAATGGTTTACTTTATTTGATTCCCAATTTTATTTTGTACACTGTGTTTATAGTAATCTATGTTATTGTTTTTTTATTATTCAAGCCTTAGAATAAAGATGACTTGAATGCCTGGAAATTGACTGACTTTGAGTTGTGTGTACTAAGAATATAGTATGGCTGGGTAAGTTCTATGTTAATAGTACCTGAATAAATCGAGGTAATCTGTTTCCAAAAATGGTTTGCGTTAATGTCATAAGAATTTGAGTTTCATTGAAGTTCATATTTTGAGTTGGTAAATTGAGTTCCCCCGAACTTATCGGGTGTTACAGTGTGCACTATAGTAACTGATTGTTCTACAGCTGTGCTCTACTGCTGACGAATAGCCTATCTGTTTGTGAGGAACACGGTGCCACCGTGGTGCTTTTAAACAGCAGAGTAACCATAAACCCAGTAAAGTGAGTCAGAGGATATGATGTGTTGGTATAATAAGGATTTCATTAACATTTGTCAATGATGTCCATTCCACGGAAAACCATTACAATAGTAATGGTTGTCCCAGTCTTAACAAGCGGCGGATGACCACGCTAATTAAAACCTTCCCTCTGAAAGATTAGTCAGTGTCACACGACAGGTAAGGACTTGATGGATGACGGCAAAAAAAATCACCAACAACTGGGATGTTCTTTCATTTAACTTCCAGGCAGATGGTAGGAAAACCCCATCTCTTTTCCGTCACGGAGGCATGAATGTCTTTCACAACATCATTCTAAGGAACTCTGACTCTGTTCACCATCCAGCCTCTCCTTCTGCACATTACTCACATCCCATTTCTACGTTTCAACCCCTCATTATAAATAAGGACCCACCTGGCCTTAAATGAAGACCATTGATTGCAAGCCACCCCTTAGCTATCTGAGCGCCACCGCCTTGCGCCACAACGAGACAGAGTAGCCTGAAGGCTAACAACTTCACAGAGCAAAGTAAGTATATAATTGCCTTGGTTTGGGGCGGTTGAAAGGGTTCTGCTTGTCTGAAAGTCTTTTATCATCTGTTTAGAGTAACATACTACCATGTAGATAGCATCATGTACATAATGGTGGGGAAAACATTTTTTGAACTAACTAACTTCCCTTCTTCCTCATTGTCTCATTCCTTCCTTCGTTCCATCCATCCTTCCCTATCTCTATCTCTATCTCTCTCTCTCTCTCTCTCTCTCTCTCTCTCTCTCTCTCTCTCTCTCTCTCTCTCTCTCTTTCTCTCTCTCTCTCTCTCTCTCTCTCTCTCTCTCTCTCTCTCTCTCTCTCTCTCTCTCTCTCTCTCTCTCTCAGTGGCGGGTTTGGAGCTGGTGGTGTGTGTGTGTGTGTTGGTGTGTGTGCGAGGGATCTGTGCAGCCCCAGTTCGGTGTAGCTTCCAATCGGCAGAACATGCTCAGAATGAAAAGGAATTGCTGGTGGAACGGCTGAGTGATGAGGTCAACCTCATGCTGGAGGAGAACTCTGACCTCTCACCTTTGGAGGTAAGACAGCTTGAGTTATGGTTGCCTTTAACCGCAGATCCAGGAGCTATTCAAATAGCCTGCATGTTTTGTTATTGTTAGGCCTTTATTTAGCTAATTGGATGAATAGAAGCATCGGAGAAGAGCGAGAAAAGGGAAGCCTGTGGTTACAGTGACTAATCGGCTACAATTACTTCAGGAAATTGTGTTTAGTTGTCTTACTAATTGAAATATAAAATGTATATTTCCTGAAGAAAAAAATGGTGAAGAATGAGTAAAACTCTTATGGGGAATAGCATGGTCTGGCCTGGACTCTCCTCCGGCATCAACTTTTTGGCGCCTGTTTGAAGCGCTGTCACCATGATTGAAAAAGTAGTAAACTTGCCTCAGCAGCCTTCATATTAGCATAGTGGCATGTTGGATCGAAAGAGGGTAGAGATGTCTTTACCCGTTATCGCGTAGCCCCTTTCAGCAGTCAATGACCGAAAGTGCCTTCTTTGGCCTCGTATGGAATATTCTTACTATTTTTCAACATCTCATAATTAATCAAGTTTTTTTTTTTTTTAAACAACGAAAATCCGGTGTTTCTATGTCAAAAAATGTTGTCATATTTCAGTCATCTGTGATGTAATGTATGTATGTAAAGTGTAATATTGGGATGCAAACTCAAAATGTAATGCATTTCAGCTCTATATCTGACATGGTAGTATCTAGGTAAACGAAAACATTTTATCGTCATTTAACAGATTGATGTTGGCAAAAGAAATGGCAGAAATTCACACGGATGTTTAATGGCTGTACATTTGATACATGCACTGTTCTATTCTATTTGTGTCTGTGAAGGCGTGTACGAGTGTGACGTGAATTTGAAAGTTGATCATTTCATGTATTATGTCCAACAGACAAACTTGATATTGCCCCAGGAACAATCTGGAAAAATAAGAGAGGTGGGTGACATAACTCTATAGACCGCAACACATTACAACACAGCCTATAGCCAGCCAAACATGGATATTAATACTGGCATTTGATTCTATTTTTGCCTACAGACATGGTGCCTACTACACCAAATAGATTGTAATTACCACAACATGCCTGAAGTTGTCCGCAAGCATGCCCAATCATTGAGACAGTCTTTGAAAATAGCGGTGAGTGAGTGTGTGTGTGTGCGTATGTGTGTGTGTGTGTGTGTGCACGCGCGCGCGCATGCGTGCTTGTGTGTGTGTGTGTGTGTGTGTGTGTGCGTGCGCATGCGTGCTTGTGTGTGTGTGCATCTGGGTTGAAGGTTCTCTCTCACACCTTCTTTCGTCTCGCATCCCAGGCTGTGCCTGACTCCGGCCCGTGTCTGTCTCTGTGCCATGTCGACCTCGACCCCTGGAATAGTCTGAGGTGGAAGATGGGTCGTCTTTCTCACTGGGTGAAGATTCTAAACAGTCTAAATCTCGACTGCACCTCATAGAACAGACTAGACATTTATTTATCAGGTAACAGTTTATTCTACAGCTCTGTGTCAGCTTGTATTTCAATGGTATTTAAAATATATATTTAGTAAATACCAGTCAATCTGAAACAGGATTGACATAAATTCACTGAAAACCTGCACTAACAATGTAACCATGTGTTAGGGCAGGTTTCAGGAAATGTATGTAAATCACAAAGCTCATTTGCAATTCCTGCAGTGCAGGGCAATTCTCAGCAACAAAAGAGCGATCCAATTAAGATCCTACACCTGTACTTGTTCTATTTTTATTGAATACCAAAGTGACATATGAGTAATTGATTTATAAATCTGACTTTTTACTCACTGTAGGCTCCTTCTTGCTGCTCGTAGGTCTGCAAAGGAAACATGGATTATACAAAACCTTCTGCTCAGTTGACTAGGCTATATACAGTACAAAGCAGGTCTCTCAGGTTATGGATTAGACAAAACCTTCTGCTCAGTTGACTAGGCTGTATACAGTACAAAGCAGGTCTCTCAGGTTATGGATTAGACAAAACCTTCTGCTCAGTTGACTAGGCTGTATACAGTACAAAGCAGGTCTCTCAGGTTATGGATTAGACAAAACCTTCTGCTCAGTTGACTAGGCTGTATACAGTACAAAGCAGGTCTCTCAGGTTATGGATTAGACAAAACCTTCTGCTCAGTTGACTAGGCTGTATACAGTACAAAGCAGGTCTCTCAGGTTATGGATTAGACAAAACCTTCTGCTCAGTTGACTAGGCTGTATACAGTACAAAGCAGGTCTCTCAGGTTATGGACTAAATGTACCTGGTCACCAAGTTGCTGTCAATTCATTGCTACTTTCTTTTTATTTATCTTGTTTTATTTATATATTATCTCTGTCAGTGTATATGTCTGTACAGTATGCTGTATGTTAAGCCTATTGTCTGTCTCAATCACAGTATGTCTTTACAATATATTTATGTTTCGTAACAAAAATGTCAGTTTAAAAGTATTGATAGAATTGGGCTTTTTCTGCTGCTGTCACCATGACATTTAAAAAAAATAATAAACAGCATAGCCTGCATATTCATCCGAAGAGGATAGAGATGGTTTTACCCGTTATCGCTTAACAACACTGGCAGAGTTCTCTTGTCAAGATACAAGTATCCTGTTGGTGCATAGTGGGATTCTATGCGCCAACAGACACACACACACACACACAAGAAGTCTGATATTTGTTCTCTACCCTCTTTGGATAAATATGCAGGCTATTTAAGTTTATTTATAAAAATTGTCATGGTGACAGGGGCAGAAAAAGCCCAATTCCATCAATACTTTTAAACGGACATTAGATGGGGTAGATGTTCACATTCATTTATTTATGTGTTTGTGTTTCTCCTTTTAATCATGTTCATGTTTTTATTATCTTATGTACTGTAAGTTGCACTGTAATTCAGTTTTCTTTACTGTAAACTGCCAAAGTGCAGCATTATTTAGACATTTATTTATTGTTAAATCAAATAAAATCTAACTTTATTTGTCATATGCGCCGAATACAACAATGTGTACACCTTACCGTGAAATGTTTACCTACAGGCCCTTAACCAACAGTGCAGTTCAAGAATATATTTACCAAATGAACGAAAGTAAAAAAATAAAAAATAAAAACTAACACAATAACATAACAATAACGAGGCTATATACAGGGGGTACCGGTACCGAGTCAGTGTGCAGGGGTACAGGTTAGTTGAGGTTATTTGTATATGTAGGTAGGGGTGAAGTGACTATGCATAGATAATAAACAGCGAATAGCAGCAGTGTACACAACTAATGGAGGAGGGGGGGGGGGGGGGGGGTCAATGTAATAGTCTGGTGGCCATTTGATTAATTGTTCAGCAGTCTAATGGCTTGAGGGTAGAAGCTGTTTTAAGGAGCCTTTTGGTCCTAGACTTGGCGCTCTGGTACCGCTTGCCGTGTGTTAACAGAGAAAACAGTCTATGACTTGGGTGACTGCAGTCTCTGACAATTTTATGGGCTTTCCTCTGACACTGTCTATTTTATAGGTCCTGGATGGCAGGAGGCTTGGTCCCAGTGATGCACTTGGCCATACGCACAACCCTCTGTAGCACCTTACGGTCAGATGCCGAGCAGTTGCCATACCAGGCGGGGATGCAACCAGTCAGGATGCTCTCGATGGTGCAGATGTAGAACCTTTTGGATCTGGGGACCCATGACAAATCTTTTCAAGTCCACTGAGGGGGAATAGGTTTTGTCGTGCTCTCTTCATGACTGTCTTGGTGTGTTTGGGCCATGAGAGTTCATTGGTGATGTGGACACCAAGGAACTTGAAACTCTCGACCTGCTCCACTACAGCCCCGTTGATGTTAATGGGGGCCTGTTCGGCTTGCCTTTTTCTGTAGTCCACGATCAGCTCCTTTCTCTTGATCACATTGAGGGAGAGGTTGTTGTCCTGGCACCACACTGCCAGTTCTCTGACCTCCTCCCTATAGGCTGTCTCATCGTTGTCGGTGATCAGGCCTACCACTGTTGTGTCGTCAGCAAACTTAATGATGGTGTTGGAGTCGTGTTTGGCCACTCAGTCGTGAGTGAACAGGGAGTACAGGAGGGGACTAAGCACACACCCCTGAGGGAACCGGTGTTGAGGATCAACATGGCAGATGTATTGTTGCCTACCCTTACCACCTGGGGGCGGCCCGTCATGAAGTCCAGGATCCAGTTGCAGAGGGAGGTGTTTAGTCCCAGGGTCCTTAGCTTAGTGATGAGCTTCGTGGGCACTATGGTGTTGAACGCTGAGCTGTACAGCATTCTCACATAGGTGTTCCTTTTGTCCAGGTGAGAAAGGACAGTATGGAGTGCGATTGAGATTGCGTCATCTGTGGATCTGTTGGGGCGGTATGCAAATTGGAGTGGGTCTAGGGTGTCCTGTTGATGTGAGCCATGACCAGCCTTTCATAGCACTTCCTGGTTAAATCCCCCACTTTACACATACAGGCCTATATCAAGTTATAATGCATTATTTTAGGATGCTTTAAGTAAAGCTTTACCAATATTTCCTTTACCGATGTAGCGGTTATCAGTAGGACATTCTGATCCTAGATCTGTGGTTAAAGGCCAACATTACTCAAGCTGTCTTAGCTCTACAGGTCAGAGGTCAGAGGTCTTGTTCTGTATGTGGTCGACCAGGTCACTTAGGTGCTCCACCAGCAAGTCTCTTCCCTATGTTCACAAAACAAATCATACTTTGTGTCTGTGCGTTTCTAATTGGCCCAAACCTAGTTTAAAGCCAGTTGTGTGATGCGGCTGATGTTTGACAAAGTCAGGGAAATTCCTAACTATTAGACCTCATTATCATTCTTAAATCTGTTTCTACTTAATAAGGTCAAGACAGCAATCAGCAAAAACACACATACACGCACACGCACGCTTACACGCGCGCACACACACTTTCTCTCTCTCGCTCTCTCTCGCGCTCTCTCGCTCTCTCTCGCTCTCTCGCGCTCACACACACACACACACACACACACACACACACACACACACACACACACACACACACACACATACACTCACACACAGTCAATGTGTTCTTAATTTTCATTATGCGGCGAGGCTCTGAGTTGGCAGAGAGGAGTAGGAGTCGCACGATACCTCGCTAAACTCACTTCATCCCTTGATTCTATTATGAAAAGACCATAAGTCCAATTTCCTATTAAGTGTAAACTACACGCAGCTGGAAAAATGAGTTGTCCCTACAGCATCTAATCTCCTGCACGGTACATGGAGATGTGCGCCTGATGTGACACTCTGTGACCACTGGGAGGCAGCAGAGGACTGTACAGAACAGTGATTCCCAGAACTTTACCAGACAAGGCTTTCGTCACAATTCACCTGTATGTTCCAACTTACCATATACGGAAACACAACTCAATATATAGGTCTAACCATCCCACTGTCTGGTAGGTTGGCAATTGCTCAGTACCCAAAGATCCCCAATTAGCACATTCAACAGACTCCCTTCATGTCTGAGAATGATTCATTACTACTGTACTCTGAATGATGAGAACCTCAAATACTGCCGCTGTGCCCGTGGGCCATCCATAACTAACTCTGTGTTGAATTATGACATCAACCCCTGAGAACAGGCTTTGGGTGGGTTTAGGGGTTTAGAGAACCAATATGGGACAAGAATAGTCACATAAATATGAGATAATTACACGACAGCACAGTTACCGCCGGCGACAGCAGATGATGGACGAGCGTGGGATAAAAAGAATGAGAGAGAGAGAGGGCGAGAGAGAGAACATAGTAAGAAGGGAGTAGGGGGAAGGGTTAACGTAACATTAACTGTGGATGGAGGGATAAGAGTGAAAGACAACACAAAAGGTGGAGGGGTGGGATGGAGAAGTGGAAGGGTGGAGAGGGCGTTGTCTCCGGACTTAAGTGCTGCCTTTTATACTGTCCTTACTCTGTTTCTACCTTTTATGGCTAAGATGAACCAATGTCAAGTGTGTAATGTGTGCCTCCTAGCAGACTGAGTAAATCATACAGGGGAAGAAGGGAGGGGGGGAGGGGGGGGGGGGGAGAGGGAGGGAAAGGGAGAGATATTTATTTGACCTTTATTTAAGCAGGGCGTCACCATTGAGACCAGGGTCTCTTTCACAAGGGAGCCCTGCATATACAATTTTGTAGACAACATCTAAAATCAAATACAACATAAAACCAATCAAATACAGCACAACACAAATATTTAAGAAAAACAATTACATTCCTCAATTAGAAGGTCCCCAATCAATATTGGAAATTCCCCGAGCGGCACCAGAACATCCAACTCTAATATATTTTGTAGTTGGTTCCAGCAATGAGGTGCTTTGTAGATGGGAGAGAGGGTGTGAGAGGGAGAGAGGGAGGAAGACTGGGGAGAGAGGGGGAGCATGAAGAGGGCAAGGAAAGAGATACGTTGGAGAGGAGAGATAGAGAGGAGGGGCAGCTAACAAGTAGGAAAAGGGGGAGCAGGGAAGGAAGACAGAAATCCATGGAGGGAGGTGAAAACGGGGGAAGGGGAATGTGGGCGAGAGATGAAGGGAGAGTGGCTGTGGGGGACATAGAGAGGAAGAGGGAGATTAGAAGTGACAAATGGAGTGGTGGGGGTGAAGAGGTTTAAGCAGTGCTTGGTGTGTTAGAGATACGCGATAAGATCATGCAGTGACCTTAAAAGCATGATTTCATCAACCTTCAAGGGCAGATTTAGCTAAGAGAAATGCAGTGTGAAAAGAAGTTGTGCCCCCAGCTAAAGACGTTCTCTCTCTTTCCTGCATCCTCTCCAACCTCAGCCTCTGACTTCCCTCTTTAGTTCCATCCTGCTTTTTAAAACGGTTGATCTTCTCACTTCCTTCACCCTCTCCTTTCTCCTGTCCATCCCTTCCAAACATCCCATTCGTACAAGTTTCTAGTGCTTCTCTCGCTCCTCCTTTCCCCAACTCGCCTGTATGACCTCGTGTCTTTGGGTCAGAAGGCTGTGATTGGTTGAAACCTGGCCTTAGACCTCTAAGGAGGGGGTACCATGTGTGAGTCAGAGAGATCGAAGAGATTCTGAATATAAAGACCAGCAGGGTTGGGGTCAATTCCATTTAAATTCCGGTCACTTCAGAAAGCAAACCCAATTCCAATTCCGCACTCCACAAGTATTGAAGAGAATTGGGATTCAAGTTTTCAGTGTACTTCCTGAATTGACTGGAATTAAGAATTAACAAATGACATGTGAACACCCTCACTGAAAATGACCTGTAGCTCTCTGTCACTCTGATTCTGTCATTCTGACAGTGATACTAAATAAATGAGAGATGATTTATAATGTGGTGTAAGTGCTTCATAGCATTTGGGTCTTACTGTAAAACAACAGAGGACGGAAAATAAAGCGATCGTGCCTCTGCTAATAATCTTTGTTGACGTCAATTATTTTTGCGTCCTATTCTTCAAACCGCAAGTTTGGTATGCAAATGCAGAAGGAAACCGGTCCCAGCTGTCACCACTTTGATGTGCCAATCATGTTTGATCGTTGCGCAAATCCAAAGCAAGTCACTCATTACTTCTACCTCCTAAAACCTTTGTTGAGGAATCAACACTGTCACACACCATCACTTCGTGTTAACACCAACTAGCCATGATCACACACTGTATTTACAGTTTTTTTTACAATCCCTTTGGCACTAATTTCGGGAGCCTTGATGTCATTTTTCAAAACTCTAGGCACAGAACTCACAACCAATAATCAAAATGTACATTTTTTCACACCTCTAACACTTTTACCAATTACTTGGATACAATACACATAAAGCTAAAATAATTTGTTCATTGAACTAAAATCACCTGTTCAAAATGACACAACTTAACATCAAAGTATTACCATTTCAAAATGCTATTCACACATTACATCTGAGATGACTGTCTATTCATTTCATTACAATGATCTCACTATCAATTGATACAACTGCTCAAAATGATAAGTAACTGTTGAATTACTCTTAATGTGTAGTTTTATGGAAACTGACAAACAATATTCCATGTTTAGATCATGAAAGTTTCAGGATATCGAGATCCATTGACACCAATTACTGTGGAACATGAACCAATTGTTCA